>NW_028324702.1:0-1000 GCF_052110815.1 Crocodylus siamensis
TCTAACCCAGGCAAGAGAATGGGGCCTTGCAGCCTCTAGGTCAACCCCAAACAAGTGAATGGGTCCTTGCAGCCACCAGGTCAACCCCAGGCAAGTGAATGGGGCCTTCCAGCCACCAGGTCAACCCCAGGTAAGCGAATGGGGCCTTGCAGCCACCAGGTCTAACCCAGGAAAGCCTACAGGGCCTTGCAGACACCAGGTCAACCCAATGCAAGCGAATGGGGCCCTGCAGCCACAGGATCAACACAATGCAAGTGAATGGGGTCTTGCAGCCACCAGGTCAACCCCAAGCAAGTCAGTGGGGCCTTGCAGCCACGAGGTCAACTCCAGGCAAGTGAACGGGGCCATGCAGACACCAGCTCAACGCAATACAGGAGAATGGGGCGTTGCAGCCACCAGGTCAATTGCAGACAAGCCTACGGGGCCTTGCAGACACCAGGTCAACGCAACGCAAGCGAATGGGGCCTTGCAGACACCAGGTAAACCACGTGAAAGCGAATGGGGCCTTAGAGCCACCAGGTCAACCCCCAGCAAGTGAATGCGGCCTTTCAGCCACCAGGTCAACCGCAGGAAAGCGAATGGGGTTTTGCAGCCACCAGATCAACCCCAGGCAAGTGAATGGGGCCTTGCAGTCACCAGGTCAACCCCAGACAAGCCTATCGGGACTTGCAGACACCAGGTCAATCAACCCCGGACAAGCGAATGGGGCCGTGCAGCAACCAGGTGAACCCCCTTCAGGCCTCTGCGGCGCTCCAGACACCAGGTGAACCCCCGGAAAGCCTACGGGGCCTTGCAGCCACCAGTTCAACCCCAGGCAAGCCTATGGGGCCTTGCAGCCAGCAGGTCAACCCCAGGTAAGCGAATGGGGCCTTGCAGCCCTCAGGTCGACCCCAGGTAAGTGAATGGGGCCTTGCAGCCACCAGGTCAACTCCAGAGAAGCCAACGGGGACTTTCAGCCACCAGGTCAACCCCGGACAAGCGAATGGGGCCATGCAGCCAC
>NW_028324703.1:0-1532 GCF_052110815.1 Crocodylus siamensis
TCATTGTACCATGGCAGCATTTTTTTTTCAGTAAGAATGTAAGAAAACTGCTCACATGTAATAAAAATGTTCATGAAGTATGTAGTAAAACAGTAAGTATGTAATAAAAAAGCTGTTTTCGAAATAGAAATGTGTCTGTACTGTATGTATCTCAGCTGATGTACAAATGCCTCATGCCCATGCATCTAATTCAGACCACAGATGTTAACAAGCCAATATTTATCAAAATTAATTCTTTTTAATCTTTTCTGGAGACCTGCTCTATAAATAAACTTTCTGGATCCTAGACTGGCATTTGCAGTCCATCTACTCATTCTTTATGGGGTGTCAAACTAAACTTTCCATAGACATTAATGAAACCTTTGTTTACTGTCACAACAATTTGAAGGGACATCTGATGGGCACAGGAGTGAACTACACAAGTTGCAGCAGCACCTAGTGGAAAAAGAAGCTAATTACATGTCTGAGTGCCTCTGTGTGGTTTCCTTTTTCTATGGTATCTGGTTACTTCATAACAGTGTTATATATAACTTCATTTTTTTTTCGAGATATTTGCATAGCCCTCCTCACCCTGGTGTTTGTTGCCTTCTACGTCACAGCACCCTACAAGTTTAGCTTGTGCTATTTTACACACGAAGAAACTGAGGCACAAGATTTGAGAGAGATTAAGATTTGAGATTAAGAGTCTAGTGAAAAATTACAATGGAAGATTATGACTTCATTTGAGCTACACATATCCAGGCCATGTGGCCTTTTAGACTTTAGTACCTTTATGGCTTATATATATATATATCTATCTCCTATGGCTTTTGACCATGTATATACTGGAGCTATTGATTCCAATAGTGCTAGGACTGATTTTAGAAGCATCTTTACACCAGTCAGATGTTACCTAAGGCTCCCTTTAAAATATATTTGAGAAATGCAGTGCTCAAGTTTCATAGTTTCTAGAGTCGGAAGGAACCTGAGCAGATCATGCTAGTCCAACCCTCTGCCATTCGGCCTAGACATTTAAGAGTACTGGGGTCAAATGACCCCAGCAAGGTGCTTCATCCAACCTCCTCTTAAAGACCCCCAGGGTCAGGAGCCAGCATCACTTCTCTTTAGAAGTTGGTTCCAGATCCTAGCCACCCTGACCGTAAAGTATCTTAGGCTGCACAAAAATCTTCACTTAAATCATTCTGAATCTTGCTTTTAATGGTCATTGGACAGCTTTCCTTCCCAGGGAGTTCATTGAGAAATGCATTTGTATGTCTGTTTTATATCATAGTATATCTAGAATAGCTCTGAGCCTCCTAATAACTCTGAAATTATGACTCATCCTCATTCATCACTCACATCACAAGTGTCTTTCCCATTCTAAAGCAATAGCTGCTTCCGTCCAGTTTCTGTTCAAGTTGCTTATATATCATTTCTTACGCTTTGCTGCCATCTAGGGATCCTCCAAGGTAAGAAAAATATGCCTAATATTATCTATATTTTCTGTCTTTTGTCTGTACTACTTATCGATGATCCATTCCCAAAGCTTCCAG
>NW_028324704.1:0-36410 GCF_052110815.1 Crocodylus siamensis
CACCGCAGGGGACACGTGTGAGATGGACCTGGGCCGTCTGCTCTCTGTGCACGGACAAGAAATGGTGTGAGTTGGGAGCTGTTGTTGGAGTCCCTTTCCTCATCCGCTGTCACAGTGTCCTGGAGGGAAACCCTCGCAGGGGCCAGTCCTGGCTGAAGCCCCTCCTCGTGAGTCCCATCAGGTCGTGTGCGAGCCAAGCCCGGGTCTCACACCCATGGCTGATGCAGCGGTGTGGCCGACGCGGCCGAGACGTGCCCGCGGGGAGCCCCGGAGAACGCGACACGCGTCACAATGGTAAAACTTGAAGAGGGACAAAGGGAGACAAAATACAGGGATACCTCTGGGATCTGCCTGGACCAGTGGGATTAACACTCTTCCTTCACAACACGTGTTTGAGTCCATCTGGTCAAGACTTAGTTCTCCAGCTCCTCTGCCGACAGGTACTTCTGATCAAGGACCCCCCCGCTCCGGCGCTGGGTGGACGTGGGGTTTGCACTGGGTCGGAGCAGGGCGGCTGCTCACCCGGCATGTCATGATTGTGATCTTTTGTTTCACAGGCCGTGCAAAACTGTGTAGACACTGCTGGAGGATGTCATCACCATGAGCACATTTTTCTCCGGATACAGGGCCTTCGCTTCTCCTGGCGAGGTCCTAGCCGTGCTCCTCAGCAGGTAAGAGCCAAGAGCTGTGGAGGAAGCTGTGATGGCCTTTGCTGCTGGGACATGGCAAGAAATGCTCTCAAGTAGTGGTGAAGAAGGCATACTTAAGAAGCTAAATGAGAGGCATGTATTTCTATCAAGCTTGACGAAGTCAGCTGAAACAGGGTTGGAAATGCCTCCTCCCATCCCAGTGCTTCCTCAGACAAGGAGCCCAGTCAGGAAACTGGACTGTTTGGTCCTTCGGTGGAAAGGCAGGAGAGCTGGAGGCAAGCAGTCCTCCGAACCGCCGAACACACGGCTGGAAAACTCCCGCGTTAACACATCCAGGCTATCGCTACCCCCCTGCACAACTCTGCTCCATGAATCGGGCTCTGCTGGATCAGAACAGGGATTTCACAGGCCCCGAGGCACAAAGCATCGTCCCTTCCTCACCCTGCGCCGCAATACTCCTCCAGCTCTGCTCTCGTGGAGGGACAGCACACCGACAGCTTTGGTTTTCAGGGAAATCCTGGTGGAGCCGGACGAGATGGACCAGGGGCTCTTGTCTCTGGCACTGTTTTTTTGGGAGCGCTGATGTCCACGGGCACCATATCCCACATCTCAAACAGAAAACACTTTGACTTCCAAGGAATCCAAGCTGAGGTGGAGTTAGCAATGAAGTGTTACTTGATCTCGATGTTCAGACTGGTAGAGAAGTGCTCTTTATTCTGCCTTGAGTTTTTGACTGTCCTGCCCCCAAAGCCTGCTGCAAATCATTAGCACCTCTGCTGTGCAGTCACTTGGAGGATCCAGGGATTGTTTGTTGGGCCCCTGCTCCCTTCCCCCCACTGCTAGGGGTGGCACAAGGCAGGGCAGGGCGGCACCTGAGAGACTAACTTGTTCAGAGAGGTGCAGGCTTTTGTCGGCCTTCCTCAGCTGCTGCGACCGGACTTGCAGAGAGCAGGAGGACTGACCAGAAAGGAATAGAGTCACTTGGATACAAAGGCGAGGGAAGAGGGGAGGAAGAGGCAGGCAGAGGGGGACTGCTGAGACGAGGGGAAAGTGGACTGAAGAGGCCAAGGAGGAGAAAAGCAGCAGTTAACCAGTGAAGGGAACTAAGGTTTATAAAAGCAAGTCCAGGAAATGGGATAAAAACCCATCATTTCAGTGCAGATCAGACTTAACCCAGTCCTGTCCATGGGCGAGTTCTTGTTCTCCAATGTTGCGTCCAAGTTGTTTGCAGGTAAGAGTAAGGGCCGTGAGCGTGCAGGGACGTCACAGGGCTCGGCCAAAGGCTTGTGGGTCTTTCTGGAGCGGGTGTCAAATCGGAGTCCATTCATTCATGAACTTGATATAAAATGTTAGTCGGATGACATTAGGAGTAAGGGGAGTAAAGAGAATGATATTCTTCCTCTTTTTTCTCTAAGAATAGTTTGAATAGAGAAATCTTGATTTTTCATTGTCTGGGCAAGGTTTTGACATAAACTGCCTTACCTTTCCGACATAGACTGTTCTTTTAATAACTGTCTAAAATATTCATTTTGATATTTAGGCATGGAAATGTGGAGACCTGGAATGGTTCAGGAGATGCCAGTCAGGATTTCTCCGAGTCCAGAACAGTCCTCGGGAAGTAAGTGCGGCTTTCTGCTGTACAGCAAAACCTCAGTCTGGATTCAGAGGATGTGGTAAATTTAATCATCCATATATATGATAAATGTGTGTGTGTGTGTGTGTGTATGTATGTATGTATGTATATATATACACACAGCCAGGCTTATTTGTATAAACAAAGAATTAACTGTATCATGCCTACATTAATTGACAGAGACTGGGATGCTGCCCCAAAACTGAACAGATCTGGTCTTTTATTTGGGGTTCAATAATTTCTGGGTGAACAAACAAAGCATGCTTGTTCCCCTTGCTTCTTTTAACCACAAATGTGCATGTCACTGTCTCTTAGGATTTCACTTTCTATTCTGGAAGTGCCTACAGACCCTAGGGGAGACGCAACCCTGGCCCCAGAGGGGTTGGCACCGGGCAGGTCCCTGCGGGAGAGGGCAGAGACTTGCGCAGCCCGGGTGGCTGGGTCGCAAGGTCCAGTCGGTGTCAGAGGAAGGCTGCCGCCCTGTGCTCAAAGGCAGGGGCAAGGTCTGTTCAGAAGAAAGTGAACCAACACAAAGGGTGTGGACTGTCAAGTCCTTGCTCAGATGTGACTTGATAGGAGTGTTGTTTGTACAAGTGTGGCAGGATTTGGCCCCAAATCACTTTGTACAATTAAGAAACCTTCTGAGCTGTGTGGTCTGTGTTTTGAGCTTGTAATGAAATCCCAAACTAAGAAAGTTTTGCACGCTTGGTTGGGAACGTTTCGTGAAGCTCTGCTCCCGTCATTCCTAGTTGCTCCCGTCGTCCAGTCTACCCAAGCAGGATTGCCGCTCTCAAACGACTCTTTGTGGCCAGAAAAGGAAGCGGAAGCAGCTTTAAATGAAAAGAGGGGAAGACATGTCAAATGGTAAGCCAGTGTGTGCCTCTGCATGTGCATATGCATGTCTGTCCGTGTGTGTGTGTTCATGGCAGGGACACACCCATCTGCATGTGTGCATGTGTCTGTCCGTGTGTGTGCGTGCATGCATCTGTGTTCATGGCATGGTGAGTGTGTTTATGTCTCCATGTTTCATAGTTGGTCGGGTCGGAAGGGACCGGAGCAGATCATCAAGTCCGACCCCCTGCCATGGCAGGAAAGAGACTGGGGTCAAACGACCCCAGCAAGGTGTTCATCCTCCTCTTAAACCCCCCCAGGGTAGGAGCCAGCACCACTTCTCTTGGAAGTTGGGTCCAGACCCTAGCCGCCCTGACCGTGAAGTCGCGCCTCCTGATGTCTAGTCTAAATCTCCCCTCTGCCAGCTTGTGACCGTTATTCCTGGTCACTCCTGGCAGTGCTCGGGGGAACAGGGACTCCCCCAGTGCCTGCTGGTCCCCCCTGACTAGTCTGTAACAGGCCACTAGATCCCCCTCAGCCTTCTCTTGTGGAGGCTGAACAGGTTCAGGTCCCGTCGCCTCTCCTCGTAGGGCCTGCCCTGCTGCCCCCTGACCATGCGAGTGGCCTCCTCTGGACCCTCTCCATGGTGTCCACATCCCTCCTGAAGTGCGGTGCCCAGAACTGGACGCAGTACTCCAGCTGCGGCCTGACCAGTGCCGCATAGAGGGGGAGGATCACCTCCCTGGACCTGCTCGAGATGCATCTGTGGATGCAGGACAAGGTGCGGTTGGCCTTCCTGACCGCGTCCCCACACTGCCGGCCCATGTTCATCTTGGAGTCAATGATGACTCCAAGATCCTTTTCTGCCTCGTGCCCTGACAAGAAGGGAGGTCCCCAACCTGTAGGTATGGTGCTGGTTCTTCCTTCCCAGGTGCAGCACCTTGCACTTGTCAGTGTTGAATCCCATCCTGTTCTCATCCCCCCACCCCTGTAACCTGTCCAGGTCTGATTGCAGCCTATTCCTCCCTTCTAGCGTGCCCACATCCCCCCACATCTTAGTGTCATCAGCAAATTTGAACACGTGCTTTTTACCCCCTCGTCCAAGTCACTGATGAAGATGTTGAACAGTGCGGGCCCGAGGACCGAGCCCCGGGGGACCCCACTGCCCACGTCCTTCCAGGGCGAGAAGGACCCATCCACCACCGCTCTCTGGGTGCGGCTCTCCCGCCAGTTGGTGACACATCTGACTGTGTGGGGGTCGACACCACAGCCCCCAGTTTTTCTTAACAAGAACGGGGTGAGAGACAGTGTCGAAGGCCTTCCGAAAGTCCAGAAAGACGATGTCCACTGCTCCCCCTGCATCCACGTTCACCTCACGTCAGTGGCAGAGCGCCTGCATCTGTGAGGTGAACCGGTGCCTCCGGAGTTGGTATCGTTACGCCGGATTTGGCTTCCTGGACCATGACCCACACTTCAGAGCAGAGGGCGTCCTGGGGTGTGATGGTCTCCATCTCCCCCCCAAAGGTAAGGGTTTGTTTTCTTACAGGCTAGTTGACCTCCTCCGCCGGGCTTTAAACTAAGTTCATCGGGGGACGGGGATCCACGGGAGCAAGAGACAACTCAGCAGGTGTAGGACCTGCCCAGGTAAGAGCTCAGGTATACACCAAGGGACGAGTTGTCTCTCAGGAAGGGGCGGGGGGTGCCCAGGGCTTCCTTGGGGGGATTAAGTGTCTCTTCACTAATGCAAGACGCCTGGGGAACAAGCAGGAGGAGCTTGGTCTCCTCCTTGCAAGTAGTAAAATCGACCTGGGTGGCCTGGTGGAGACATGGTGGGATGAAGCTTTTGACTGGGCAGTAGACATCGAGGGCTCTAGGTTGTTTAGAAGAGATGGGAAGGGGAAAAAGGTGTGTGGGGGGGTTGCGCTCTGTGTCAGGGACCAGTATACCAGCTCTACTTCCAAGTGGGACCAGAGGAAGGCTTCACTGAGACCCTGTGGGTCAAGCTCCAAGGAGGGCGGGGGGAGGGAGCTGGTGGTAGGGTTTACTACAGGCACCACATCAGGAGGAAGAGCTGGATGTGCAATTCTCCAGGCAGCTGGGGAAGGCCGGGCGTGCAAGGGATGTTGTGCTCATGGGGGATATGAACTACCCTGCCATCAACTGGGAGGAGCAGGCGGCCAGGTCGAGCCCCTCACGAAGGCTCCTGACGTGCGTCCAGGACCTGCACCTCGTGCAGGAGGTGCTCGTCCCCACGAGGGAAACGCCGTACTGGATCTGGTGTTGCCTCTGGGGACGACCTGGTGCGGGAGGTGCTAGCACAAGGGAGGCTGGGGACAGTGATCATGAAATGATCCCGTTTGCTATTCAGAGGAAGGCGGGGAGGGGAACTAGCTCAGCGCAAATGCTTGACGTTAGGAAAGCCAACTTCGCTGTGCTCAGGGCAGTAGTCAGGGAGGCACTCGGAGCCCGGGGTAGCTAGTCTGGGGGTCCAGGAAAGGTGGTGCGTCCTCAGGGAGGCTATCCTTGGGGCGCAGCAGGATGCAATTCCTCTGTGCAGGAAGGAGGGAAAAGGGCCCAAGAAACCTCCATGGCTGAGCACGGATGTCCAGGCTGGCCTGAGGGCAAAGAAAAAAGCGTACTGGCGGTGGAAGCAGGGGCAGGGACCCAGGAGGAGTACACCTCCCTGCCCCGAGCTTGTAGGGATTTGGTGAGGAAGGCGAAAGCAGCACTGGAGCTTAGATTAGCTTCTGGGATTAAGGATAAGAAAACAGCCTTCTTCAAGTATACAGGTAGCAAGAAGAAGCCTCGGGGTAACATCGGACCCCTACGGGGCGGGGCAGGGCAGGTGGTGACGGAGGCGCGAGAGAAGGCCGAACTCTGCAACAAGCTCTTTGCCTCCGTGTCCCTGTCCGCTGACACCGGGGCGCTCTCGGGTGACAGCGTAGAGAGGCCGGGAAGGCTGCGAGCCCCCGACTGCTAGTTCAGACCTAGTTCAGGATTACCTGGAGGGCTTAGATGTGTCCAAGTCGGCGGGCCCGGATGACCTTCATCCGCGGGTGCTGAGGGAATTGGCTGGTGTCATCGCGGAGCCGTTGGCACGGCTGTTCGAGGACTCCTGGTGCTGGGGCCAAGTCCCTGAGGACTGGAAAAGGGCCAGTGTGGTCCCTCTTTTCAGGAAGGGGAGGAAGGAAGAGCCTGACAACTCCAGGCCAGTCAGCCTCACTTCTGTCCTGGGGAAAGTCTTTGAAAAAATGATCAGGGCCACATCTGTGAGAGCCCTGCAGGGGAAGGGATGTTGAGGGGTCACCAGCACGGGTTCGTGCCAGGCCGATCCTGCCTGACCAACCTGGTCTCTTCCTATGACCGGGGAACAAAGACCCTAGATGGGAAGGAGGAAGTCCGATGTTGTCTTCTTGGACTCCCAGAAGGCTTCGACACCGTGTCCCCCCCAGTTCTGGTGGGCAAGCTGAGGGGCTGCGGCATTGCCGAATGCACGGTCACACGGGTGGCAGACTGGCTCCAGGGGCGCACCCAGAGGTGGGGGGGACGGGTCGATGTCGACCTGGGGGGTGTGGGCAGCCGAGTCCCCCAGGGCTCGGTCCTGGGGCCGGTGGTGTTCAACATCATCAGCGACCTGGATGAGGGGGTGGAGAGCACCCCGCTCAAGTTCACTGATGACACCAAGCTGGGGGGTAAAGTGAATACCCCGGCAGGCAGGGACCGCGTCCAGGCAGAGCTGGATAGGTTGGAGACGTGGGCGGATCTGAACAGGATGCGGTTCAACAAGGACAAGTGCAGGGTGCTGCACCTGGGGAGAGGGAACCAGCATTACGGTATAGGTTCGGGGCTGCCCCTCTCGGCAGCACAGAGGCAGAGAGGGATCTTGGAGTCAGGACTGACTCCAGGATGAATGTGAGTCGCCAACGCGACGAAGCAATAGGCAGAGCCGACCGCACCCTGTCCTGCAGCAACAGCGGCATCACTGACAGGGCCAGAGAGGTCTTGCTCCCCCTCGTGCGGCGCCGGTCAGGCCGCGGCTGGAGTCCTGTGTCCACTACTGGGCACCGCACTTCGGGGGGACGTGGGGAACCTGGAGAGGGTACACACGAGGCCACTCGTATGGTTGGGGCCTCCGTGGCCAGCCCTATGAGGAGAGGCTGAGGGACCCGAATCTCTTCAGTCTCCGCAAGAGGAGGCTGAGGGGGATCTTGTGGCTGCTACAGCCTTATCCGGGGCCAGCAGCAGGGACTCGGGGACAGTCTGTTCCCCAGGGCCCCCTTGCAGTCACCAGGAACAGTGGCCACAAGCTGAGGGAGGAGAGGTTGAGGTTGGATATTAGGAAGAACGACTTCACGGTAAGGGTGGCCAGAGCCTGGAACAGGCCCCCAGAGAGGGGGTGCTCTCCCCTTCCCCGGGGATCTTCCAGAGGAGACTGGACAGGCACCTGGCTGGGGTCTCATGACCCCTCCACCCCCAGTGCGCCTTCCTGCCCACGGCGGGGGTCGGACTCGATGATCTGTCTGGGTCCCTTCCCACTCACTGAGTCTATGATTGCATGCACAGATTTTCTGTGATGTTATAATAGTCCTGATAATTTATTCTTCCGTTTTTATATTCTGTTTTAAGATAAACACTTTTTTTTTTCTCATCCATACCACTTGAATTGAGGTTTGGGTTGATTTTTTTAAATGGTATTTGTTTTAATGGAAGTGAAAATAATAAGTAATCATTTAAATTACATGATTTTTAGAGCCAAAGTGAAGATCTGTGCATGTGAGGAATCAATCCCTGTCCGAACAGCTTGCTAAGAAGGACTTTCCCAACTCCTTGAGTTGGTCGAATAAGATACTGGATTTACCCAAAGAAAAGAGAGAGTGGGAGAGAGTGTGTTTGTGTGTGTGCGTGTGCAAAGATCGGATTTGTAAGTCACCTGCGTCTCCACACGTCCGAGTCTGCATCCCGCCCTCCTCTTCCCTTTTTTCTCCTTTTCTCTCTGATCTCCCGGCCCCGCCGCTGGGTGCGGTCGTCTCCCCCGGGCAGGACAAACGCACCCGCACTATCCGCCCCCCCGCCCGCCACCACACAGCCGTGCCCCCGCGGCACTGCGGCGGCGCTCCCGGCTCCCCGGGCGGGCGGCGGGGGGGGGGGGACACTGCCCGGCTCCCCGCACGGCTGCGGGCGGTGCGGGAGCCCGGACGAGATCTCGCGGCCACAACCGCGTCGGTCCCGCGCCGCCGGCGGCGCTCTCGGCCGGGAGCCGGAGCCGGGATGCCATTGGCCGCCCCGCCGCGCGTGCCCGCCCCCCGGGAAGTGGCAGGCGCCGATTGGCTGCTGCCGGCCGAGGGGCGCGGTCGCGCAGCGCGGTCCCGCGTGCAGGTGCCGGTGCGGGTGCGCCCGGGCTGTCCCGGCCCCGGCCCCGGCCCCGGAGCGCGGCGGGGGCGGGGGCAGCAATGCGGGGGGGGCAGTGCACCCCGCCCTGACAGGGCCGCCGCAGCGCCGCCTGGGGCTGGGGCGGGGCGGGGCGTGGAGCAGCGCCGGGGGCGGGGCGGGCCTGGGAGGAGCTGCGCCTTGTAAGGGCCGGGGCGGGGCTGGCAGGTGCCCCGCCCCCGGGAGCGCCGGGGGTAGGTGGCAGCGAGTGCAGGGGGAGGGGCGCGCCGGGCGCCAGCGCTGAGGGGGCCGCGGGCCCGGGCCAAGCACCCCCGCCCCGTCCCGTCTTTTCCCGGCGGCGCCAAGTGCGGGGGCGCGGGGGTCTCCTAGCCCGGCTGCGCGGGGGCGGGAGCGGGCCAGGCGCGCGGGGCGGGGTCTCGGCGGCGGCAGGTACCGCAGCCTCGGCCGGAGCTCGCAGCCCGTGGTGGCGCCGACCCCCGCTGCGGCCCCTCAGCGCCCCCGGGGCGGGGCCGGGAGGACCGGCTGCCCCGCCCCCCCGGCCCCGGCGCCCCCGCAGACCCCCGCTCCCGCAGCTCTGCACGCGGTGTCGCCCCCCCCCCGCCTCCTCCCCGCCGGGGCCGCGTGCACGAGCGGCAGCTTCCTCCCCTGGCGAGACGCGGGGCCCGGAGCTGAGCGCCAGCAGCGGGGTTTCATCCCACCCGGTCCCCTGCCGCACGGCTGCAGCCCGAGCGGGGTGAGTGCGTGGCGGGAAGACACCTCTGTTTCCCCCTAAATCTCTGCTCCGTGACACTGTGACGAGGACGGGCCCAGCACAGGGGAGGCCCCGCACCCTGTCCCCCCCCCCCCGCCTCCCGCAGGACCCAGCGCTGGCTGCATCCCTGGGGGGGGACCGGCTCCCTCGGCCTCCGGGGCTGGTGTCGGCTGCCGGGGGGGGGCATCCACGGGGGAAGGCAGGGAGCTAGAGTCTGCCCGCAGCTGGTGATATATTTCGAATTGGTTGACCAACAGCCAACCAGACCGGGCCTCCACTGGACGAGGTGAATGAGGTCACAGGGAGGTACGAGTCAAGACTGCCCAGGAGGAGGGGCAGCAGCCATGCGGGGGGGTGGCACCGCACGTCTGGGCCGGGACCTGGAGCTCGGCGCTGGCAGCGGGGGTTTCAATCCAGCCTGGTCAACCTGGTCCCCTCCATACAGCTACAACCAGACTGGGGTGAGTGTGAGCACGCATGTGTGAGCAGGAGACGGTGGGGCAGTCTGGGCGAGAGGAGGACCCAAGGGCATGGGGGAGGGGCTGCCCATCAGCAGCTGGCGGTGGGGAGCCGGGCGGGCGTCGCGCTGTCTCATGTCTGGGGGGTGGGGGGGGTCCTGGCACAAGGTTTGGGCGATTTGGCCTGAGAGCAGGACATTTCGAAAGGTAATAATGAAGGGACCTTCCCCCACCGCTCCTCAGCTGTGGGTCAGGTTGAGAGTGCTGCTCAGCTCCCCCAGCCCAGGAGGACCCTTCCCCTGCTCCAAAGGCCTGTGGCCCTGCTGGGGAGATGGGCCCACATCTGCGCGCGTGTGTCTACGCGTGCAATTAATGCACACAAATAAACTCGTGCTTCTTGATCTGGCACAGGCCGGCTAGGCGCTGTGAGCGTATCAGCCGCTAGGCAGCTGGGTTCGGGATCGAGGAGGCGAGTCGGGAGTGAAGCAAAGGGAAATTCACTGCTGGCTCACGCGTCCAACAGCTAACGGACAGGCTAATGCGACAAACAGGTAGCAGAGCACTACAGAGCCAGCAGTGAATGATAATGTTGTGGTAAAACATGTGGAGGCTTTCGGGTCAGGTGAGGAGAAGCTTTTATTCTGAGCTCCAGCTGCGGAGAGAGCTCAGGGCGGCAGGGATGCACCAAGCGCTCCAGAGAGATCTCTCCCTTCACGCACCGTCATCCAGTCTGTGTGCTTTTGAACAGCCGTTACACAGGACGTGATTGCAGTCAGTTTTTCCGAGCAAGCAGTCAGAGATGCAAACATGCATTTTCTGTTGTCTCAAAAGCAAGGGACACATGCTTCTCTGCTGTCTCAAGGCTGCAGTTATGGGTGAAGCAGATCACTTGGCAATACAAGACACAAACATTTCCTTCTGTCTTTGCTGGCTCTGCATGTTAGAGCAATTCCCCACTTAACTGTCACGGTCATTTCCGACTTGCAGTTAGCTTGACCAAAGTTTAAAGCATCCATTTTGTTTGATTCGACAGTAAAACAGATAGAATGACAAAGAGTTCCCACGTGGGGTTGGCAACTTATCGGCAGTCCCTCTATGCCAGGTGTGCGCCAAGTTGTTCTGGCGAAGTCAGACGTTCCTGATCAACACTGTCCGAAGGGTCACCAGGAAGGTCCCTAGGTCAGGATCCGGTCCTCGCTCATGCTGGGAGTCCGGGGTCCAGGCTTGGTACAGCGATGGTCCTTCTGTCCCGTGCTTCGTGCTGGTCCCTTGACATGCGTGCTCCTTTGTGCCTTATCTTATGCTAATGTGTTAGCTCAGAGCCATTTGTGATCTTGCCCGACAGCTGTTACCCTATGTTTGGGATTAGAAGGTGTCAGAAATTAGAAGGTGTCATGGAAGATTACTGCCTAAACTTGGACTCACCAAATAAGCAAATCACACCACATCACTTTGGGGTTTGAGATTAACATTTACTCCGCCTAAGTTCAACCCAGCTGGCTACTTCCTTTCTGGAATTTTTCGACTGTGTCAATCATATCTTGCGGTCAGGTTTGTTATTTCGAGTGACCTTTAAGCAAGGACCATTGGGTTAGCTAAAGGTTGCGGTTCTGTTTTCTAGTTCCACTCTTTGGGACCCAGTTAGTCTTATGATCAGTACAGACAGTTAATTTTAACATTGCGGTTATACTTGCCACAGACAAGATACAATTTGCGGGTTACAATCTTACAAACTTTGCCTTAGCTAAGATCAACTGTCAGACTACTGTCACATGTCTCCAAGAAACAGATATTATTTGCTATAATTTGCTCATGAACCCCTTTGGTTCTGGCCATCACACTGCTCCAGAGTCTTTTGCTCATGGGCATACCATTTGAATGTGCGCCCTGGAGCAACAACTCCAAGGAATATTGTGCCAGACTTTCTACGTGCACAGCACATCCGGCTGCTGTGACGGGGTTGCAGTGCGCTGCAGAGGGGTGGCTGGGGCACAGGCTAGCTGGCAGCTGGCCGCAGCACTGTGGTGTTACCCATGAAAAAACTCTGGAGCAGACTGGCACTTGGCTGCTCCAGAGTTGATTTATTTTGTGTGCCCTTATAGGGGCACACGTGTAGATGCAGAGATGTTTCCTGCAGAAGTAGTGAAGCAGCTCTGCAGTAAACATTTTATGTAGATGCGCCCTATGGGAGAAAACTGGGCCCTTTATGGCCCCCTCCCAGAGGGGCTGGGTGGGGGCTGTAGTGGGCTCTCAGGGCAGGTCTCTGGTGCCCGAGGGGTAGGAAGCTTTTCCCCCACACTCCCACCTCCACCTAGCCCCCAGGGGTCTGCCCCAGTGGTGACAGAACAAACAGATCCACCAAACACTCGTCCCCAACCAGGGCCGCAGATGATGGGTTTCTTTCCAGCCCGGAAGATTCAAGACACCTGCGGACATGGATGATTTTCCAAAGGACCCAAGGGGAAACTGTCTCAGATCCTGGGGGGGCAGTTGGCTGTTGCCCTTTCCCTCAGGTAAGTGTTGGAGGGGCACAAAACATGGGCCTGTATGTGGCGGCAAGGGTGATTTGTGGTGGCCAGAACCAGAGGGGTTACTGTCATAAGCAATACATATATGCTCTTGGAGACATTCAGACAATAGTCTAAGCAGTTAAGATGAACTAATGCAAAGGTTGCAACCCACAAGTGGAATTTGTCTGTCACAATTTAACCAAAGTGTTGAATCCAACTGTTTGCGCTGATCATGGGACCGCTGAGCCCAGAAAATAAGCAGAGGTACAAAATTAGCTGATCTAACTGTTTTTTTTTTTAAAGGTCAAGCCATAACAAGATCTGACCACCTAATATAATCAGCACATTCCAAAGAATCCAGGAATAAGAAACTAAGGGCAGAGTAATGCTAATTTCAAGCCTCAAAGTATTATGTGATGTGGAAATCACGACAGGATCACTGCTTGGCTAGCAGAAGCACTTTATTTTTCATGGCCATGGGAGAAGAAGCAAGGGCAGCTAAATCACAGCAGAGGCAGAGCATAGGCTCTGTTATATGCTTGTGAGAAAAAGACACAGATCAGCCTGCCCCTTAATACACTCTTGGCAGTCTGACAACAATTCACCCTGGAGTCTTGCTAGACTAAACGTGTTTTCTCCAGCTGTCTCCCGATAAGCTTATCCTCAAGGTCTTTTTGTTATTTGGCCTTTACTTATGCTCCTTATTATGGCCTGACTTTATTTTGCTTGCTCCAGTATTTTTCCTCATCATGTGGTGTAATTTGCTTATTGGGTGAACCTGAGTTCGGGCGGTAACCTTTCATGATAATTTGTAACACCTTTTGATCTCACAGGGTAACAGCTATAGCGCAAGATTGTGACTTGCTCTAACGCCAACAGATTAGCATAAGATGAGGCATAAAGAACGTGCATGTCAAGTGACCAGCATGAAGGACGGGACAGAAGAACCATCACTGTATGAAGCCTGGACCCTGGACTCCCAGTGTGAGCGAAGACCGGATCCTGACTAAGGGACCTTTCAGGTGACCCCTCAGGCAGCATTGATCGGGGACGCCTGATTTCGCTGGAACAACTTGGCGTGCGCTGGCATAGAGGGACTGCCGATAAGTTGCCAACCCCACATGGAAACTCTTTGTCATTTGGTCAATGTGTTGTTATCATTCACTGTTAGCTCTTTATTACTGTACTATCTGTTTGTAGCATTAACCTTTCTGTTGCATGTATGACCTATCAGTAAATTTGCAGGATGTGATGGCGTGGGGAGGCGGGTTCCTCCAGCCCTGTCCCTGCTCCTGCTCTGTGGAGCCTGGGGTGCAGGATCCCGCTGTGCCCAGACTGGCCCATGGGGGCAGCACTAAGGGGTCATGGGGGGGGAGGGGACAGGGGAGTTTGGGCCCCTCAGGGCTGGGAGTGGGCACCCCCCCCCCGCACGTGTGTGTGTGCACAATTCTACCCCCTGCAGAGATCTCAGCTGGCACATGCCCCGCAGGACCTGCCCGGCACTCCATCCCCTACCCAACTCCTCCCCTCCCCCTGGGGCCTCCATCCACCCCACTCTGTCCCCCCAAGACCTTTTCCACGCTCCCCCCCCCCGACATGTGCCTTTCCCGCTGCATTCACGGCCGGGTGCTTGTGTGTGGGCGTGTGAGTGCCCTGGTGCCCCCTGCGTCCGGCTCCCACCATCCCCTTGCACACTTGAACCTGCCTGCCTGCAAAGGGAAAGCGCGGTTTCCCAATCCCTCTAGACACTGAATTTGGGACAAATGTCCTGAGTCATGCAGCCCAGGACCAGGATTTGAGATTCCTATTTGTGCACTGTCCCACCCAATCAGGGAGCGGGGGTCACCCTAACTGCAGGGCTGGGGGAGGAGGGAGCAGCCGTTGGGCTGGGGAAGGGGTGGAGAGCTGCGGCTACGCCATTTCTCCAGCCAGCTCGGTGCCGCATCCTGCACTGGGGCTGGAGGGGAAGTGAGGATGGCTCCAAGACTGCTCCGAGTTGGGGTGTGCGAGAGCATCAGGGCCGGGCAGACGTCGGGCTGCGGCAGGGTTACAGTCCCAGGTGTCAGATCCATGGCCAGATTTCTGCTGTCTCCTTTCCCACAGGTGCTCCTGGAGACCGGACACTGCCCACAGGCGCCGTGCACGAGTGTAGAGAGAGCGAGAGCCCAGGCCCCCGCCGGTGAGATCCCTCCTGGGGAGACGTGGCTGCTGCGCTAGAGTCCGTGGCAGCTGTGGGCCTTCCCTTCACGGCAGGAGCTGGCGGAGCAGGACCCAGGAGGTCTGCAGGCAGGGGCTGAGGGTGCAGAAGTCCCTCATGTCGTCCAGATCAGAGCCGGTCCACTGCCAAGACCTTTGGGGGCAGGATGCGGTGCAGGCCATGCAGCCCCCTTGTGAGGCCGAGCTGCCCTCCACGACCCCACAGCTGACACCACGGGATGAGCTCCCCACCCCAGAGCCTTGGCGCCGGCTCTTCCGTGGCCTGCGCTACCGGGAAGCCGAGGGCCCGCAGAAGATTTGCAGCTGCCTGTGGGAGCTCTGCCGGCGCTGGCTGGAGCCCCAGCGCCGCAGCAAGGAGCAGATGCTGGAGCTGGTGGTGCTGGAGCAGTTCCTGGCCATCCTGCCCCAAGAGATGCGGAGCTGGGTGTGCAGGTGCCGCATGGAGACCTGCGCCCAGGCCGTGGCCCTGGCCAAGGGGTTTCAGCTGGAGCAGGCGGAGGATGAAAAGCTCCAGGTTAGAGCGTTTGTTTGGTGCCATCTGCACCTCCACGTGTCTGGGGGATGTTCCTCCCCAGATCCTGGCTCCCCAGTGACACATTTATCTCATCCCCAGGTCAGGGTGTGTGTGGAGGTCGAGGAGGTGTCCTCAGACAAGATACAGCCCACTGGGGCCCTGCCAGAGCCTGGAGACTCCTGGGTGCAGCAGCTGAAGGCCCGTGGTGAGGACAGGCCTCTGGAGGAGGCAGGAGATCGGGAAACCCCAGGGCCCCAGGACGAGCTGCCTCATGATGCCAAAGAGGAACCCCCACCCAGCCCGGAGCCAGGTCCTTACCAGCCTTTTTAATGTACAAGGTTAACCTGGGCTCAACACCCAAAGAGTAGCAGTTACCTCCCCACACTCCCCCAACATTATTAGTGTTGGCTACTGGGTTTAGGCCAGTTGATTCTGGGGGACAACTAAGTAGAAAACAGGGATGGGAGTGGGGTCACAGGCTCCAAACAAGTGCTGCAAGAGGGGACAACGAGTGGAGCGGACAGTAGCTGGTGGCTCTTGAATGAGTGCAAGGAGCACGGGGCAGGTGAGGTGCGGGATGAAGTCCTGGCGTGCGGTTAGGAGCCTGAGTGCCTGTGCTGCGGTTGGGGCGAGCGGCTCCAGTGCCTGCCCCTGCCCGGGACAGGGCCGCAAGGTTTGTAGCTGTGTGGCTGGGGTGGGGCAGGGCTCTGGTCCCAGTAGGTGGTCCGAGGCCCAGGAACTTTCTCACTGCCTGCGCCGGTCCTCTCAGAAAGATGCTTTAGGTGACTGGCTCTTGCTCTGCTGCCATGGTCACAACCAGTGATCTAATTGCTGTTCTAATGAACAGTGTTGTAATAATATCAGTCAACAAGAGGCTGGTGCCGGTGATGCAGAAATGAGAGTCCACTGTGGCTGGTGCAGGTGCAGTTCACCCAGGTCTCCGTCCGGCTGGAGGGCCCCGGTACAGGGCAGACCTGGGAGCTGTCGGCATGTGGAGGGTCCCCGGGCAGGTGCCCTGGACCAGGCCCTTCCCCAGGCGAGGTGAGGAGCGGTGGGTCTCCCCTTTCCAGGGGCAGGAGGCCCGTCCCCCAGGGCAGAAATCTCTCTGCCAGAACAGTTTGATGGGTCCGTGCTCCAGCAGGTCGGCGGCTCTTGTTCTCCCGGTGCCCCTGGAAGCATTTCACACGTCATGGAGTAGACTGACCCTCCATTTCGTGCCCACTCCGCCCCAACATGTGAACATGATCCAGCACCAGCATCCCTCCAGATCCTTTCCCAGGGAGCAATGCCACGATGCCGTGATCACCACCGGCACTGGGGCAGTTCTAACAGCTCATCTCCAGCCTCTTGCCGGTGGGACAATGAGTCTCCCTTCTCCCCCTTCTTCCATACACTGCAGCCTCTAACTCCCTTCATCCCAGGCCAGTGCAGGACAGTAGCAGGGCTTTCCCTGTGCCACCACCCTAGGGCTAACCTGTGCATGCTCTTACCCACCCTCAGGTGCTGGGACCTTGAGCAGAGCAGATGAGCAGCCTCCCAAGGAAGGGCATGTCAACCTGGAGCGGCAGAGACCCTCAAAAGGGAGACAGGGACGGAGCGGCTCCCTGACACCTGGGCCGGGCCAGCTGCAGGAGGGGCAGGGCAGGCCGGCGAAGCAGGGGGAGAGCATGGAGGTGAGCAGGGCACCGGCTCGAGGTGGGGGTGGGAGTGCAGCTGGGGCAGAGCCCAGGAGGAGCCAAGGGTGCTGTCAAGAGTTTGGGGAGCAGAGACCTGAAGAGTGACCGGGGGTGCTGGCACGGGAAGGCCTGGTCAGAGTCCACCAGCCCGCACCAGGCAGCCCGGGGCAGTGGTCTCTACAGCCGAGCCCAGCAAGTCCTCTCCCCCTGGCTAGGACTGGGGAGCACAGAGGGGCTCTGCAGCCGATGCCAGCAGGGTCCCCCCAGCACATCAGTTTGGCAGGAGTGAGCAGCACACCTGGCTGCTGATTATTTGTGTTAGTGTGAGGTGAGGCAGAAGCCGGGATGATTTGCAGCTTACAAACTAACTGAATCAGAGGCTCAGCACAAGTTTTTTCAATTCTACACTCATTTCGTAGACATAGACATTAGGGCTGGAAGGGACCTCGGAAGATCATTGAGTCCAGCCCCCCCCCCAAAAGGCAGGAAGTCAGCTGGGGTCATAGGATCCCAGCAAGATAAGCATCCAATCTGCTCTTGAAGGTGTTCAATGTAGGTGCTTTAACCATCTCCGATGGCAGCCTGCTCCAGGCTTGGGGGCTCGGACAGTAAAGAAATTCTTCCTTATGTCCAGCCTGAAACAGCCTTGTAGTAGTTTATGACCGTTTGACCTCATCATCCCTTGGGGCGCTCTGGTGAACAAATGTTCCCTCAGATCCTGGTGGTCACCCCTGATAAACTTATAGGTGGCCATCAGATCACCCCTGAGCCTGCGCTTTTCCAGGCTAAAGAGTCCCATGGCTCTCAGCCTGTCATCGTAAGATCTGTTTTCCTGACCTCTGATCATGCGCGTGGCTCTCCTCTGGACTCTCTCAAGCTTCTCCACATCCTTTTTGAATTGTGGAGCCCAAAACTGGACGCAGTACTCCAGCTGCTGCCTCACCAAGGCCGAGTACAAGGGGAGAATGATGTCCCGGGATTTGCTCGAGAAGCATCTATGGATGCACGCCAGCATTTTGGTCGCTTTACTAGCCACAGTATTGTATTGCGGGCTCATGTTCATCTTGTGGTCAATGATGACCCCCAAGTCTCTTTCTTCCGTAGTGCTAACCAGCGTAGCACTGCTGAGCCTATAAGGATGCTGCAGGATTTTCCTTCCATGGTGGAGAACCTTGCATTTTTCGGTGTTAAACACCATCAGGTTCTCATTCACCCATTTGCTGAGCCTGTCCAGGTCAGCCTGGATCACCTGCCTGTCTATAGGTGTGGATGCTTTGCCCCGAAGTTTGCTGTCATCGGCAAACTTGGCCAGTCCACTCCTGACTCCAATGTCCACATCACTAATGAAGATGTTGAACAATATGGGTCCAAGGACAGAGCCTTGGGGGACCCCACTGGTCACAGAACACCATGATGATTTGACTTCGATCAATTACTACCCTCTGGGTCCGACCACAGAGCCAATTTCCAGGCCATCAGATCATGGTGGACCCAAAGCCACAATTGGCCAGTTTCGCCAAAAGGTGATCATGGGATACCAGATGGAAGGCTTTTTTGAAGTCAAGATATAGGACATAAATCACTTCTCCCTTGTGCAGGTGATAGGTACCTGGTCATAGAAGGAAATGAGATTGGTCAAGCAAGATCTACCCGCAACAAACCCGTGCTGGCTATCCCTCAGGATGCTGGCATCAGCCAGTCCATTAAGGATGGCCTCTTTAATAAAATTTTCTAAGATCTTCCCCAGGATAGAAGTGAGGCTGATGGGCCTGTAGTTAGCCGGACCCACTCTCCTCCCTTTCTTCAAGATCGGCACCACATTGGCCTTCTTCCAGTCTTCGGGCACTGCACCAGAGCGCCAGGAGTTTTCAAAGGTCCGTGCCAGGGGCTGGGCTATGACGCTCGCCAGCTCCTTGAGTACCCTGGGGTGCAGGTTGTCAGGGCCAGCTGACTGGAAGGTATCCAGCTTCTCAAGGTGTTCCTTCACGAGGTCAGCATTAATGTAGGGAATTTGATAAGTTGGAATTGAAGGCTGTGCACAGACCAGACTATTAAATAGAGTCTTATGAATACCAAGTGCAGGGGCAGCATGGTGGGAAGGGGGACAGTGCTGGGAGAGGGGATGTAAGTAAAGACTCCCCCACACAAAGGGGACACAGCAGCTAATCTCGTTAATTAGACAAGACTCCACAGTCCCCATGTGGACCGTGCTTAACGCAGCCCAGCCTGCAGTTGATTTTTTTTGTTGCACAGCTCCACGTTCAAGTTTGTTTTGAAGTGTCTGGTGTAAGGACAGCTGCTCTGAGGTCAGCACTGGGCAGTGCAGGGAGGTGAAAGTGTCCTGGGACAAGCCTTTGTCTCTTCCTGGACCAGATGTCACCAGCAGGGCCAGGGGGCTGGAAGGGGCGGGGGGAGTGTGGGGCACCAGCAGGGGTGCGGGGAGGGCTATGGGTTGGGAGGAATATTTTCTTTTGAGAGAATTTGCAGTTTTTAAATGGAGAAAACCAGGGTCCCTGCATATCATGTGCCAGCTGAGTCGCATACCCCTGCCTGTCCTGGCTAAGCGTGCACAGCGCTGTAGTGCAGAGCGAGTGCAGACAGGGCCGCTGGGGGCAGCTGGGGCAGGAGACACTGATGGTGTAACGCTTGTGCCTGCAGCTCCGGGAGGCGTTTGAGGACGTGGCAGTGTATTTCATACGGGAGGAGTGGGAGCTGCTGGAAGAGGAAGACAAGGGGCTTTACCGGGACCAGATGCTGAGGAACTACCGAGCCCTCGTTTCCCTGGGTAAAGCTCTGGTTCTTGCTTTGCCCTGGAGCCATGTGAGCTCTGAAGCGGTGTTGTCTTCTCCCTGGTTTTAACGGTCTCATCCTCATGAACGTTTGGCCGATGGCTGAAATCCTTTTGCTCCCCACTGCTCTGTCCATGATCAGCCCTCTCACATTTCATACTTGTGTACATGCCTCCTTCATTTGATGCAGCCGCCTTCCTTGGAGTCTTCCCCCTTGATAACATGATTTCCCTTTGCCTTCTCACCGTGATCATATCGTGTGCCATTCGTTGTGCCTCAAAATGCACTAACAGCTGTTCCTTGGGCAGTTATCCCGAGCTCCTCCCTCTCTTGCCTAATGTGTCCTGTCCAAATTCATTTCCACTCATTTGCCTGGAATTGCACTGGTGTTTGCCTTCCTGTGACCATATGTCCACTGCCTGGATGAAAAGGACCATCCTCTTCTCCCTGCTATGCCTTCCCTTTCAGCTGTCTCCCCGTCCGTTCTCCCTTGTCCGTCAAATCCTTAGTATAATCCTTGAGATCATTGGCTCCATTCCCCAAATTTCAGTTGCTTATTCTGCATCCAGTACCAGTGAATAAACTCTGCTTAACCACTGCCCAAGCAGGATATCGAGGCCCCGCCCCTGACTTAATCTGCCGCATCCAGCGAGGAGAGGTGGAGCTCTGGGTCTGTGGTGATGAGGACCGTGGGGAAATCTCGAGGTCGGAGGACCTGCGGCCAGGTGAGTTGTGGCTGTCTCCTCCACCCATATCCCCTCTCCCAAATGCTCCCTGCCAGGGTGAAAGGGAGCCTGGAAACTGCAGACCTCCCTGTGCTGCCATCCCCGGGTGCTGACCTCAAAGAGCTTATGCTGTCGTGTGTGCACGCCCTGAAATTCAAACTGTGGAAACGGTTACCAACAGGATTGTTTTTGCCAAAGACCCCCCGTGTTTGACATGGCCCCTTGCTGATTTCATATCCAGTGAACTGTAATAGTAATTATTGCAAGTTTTGTCCTTGTAACACGACCCAACAAGTGGCTCAATTAGACATTATAGCAACGCCCTTTGGTGGTGCCGGCCTCGTGTCCTCCACTGGCTGTGGGAGATGTTTGTTTCTGGCTTTCCCGCTGTTCATGTAGAAATTGCACGACTGCCCCCCAACTCCCCAGAGTAAGAGCATACACACAACCCCCTCTTCCTTTGTTTGTCCACTACATCAATAACTTTCTCATGCCAAATTGCCCGATCCTCAAGTTCCTTACCAGCCGAACAGTTTTTCACCAGCGATAATCATGGGCAAGTCATTTAATCTCTTCCAGTACTCAAATGATGGTATTCTTTAATATTTAAGATAGCTTTTTAGATCAGACAAACACCCCATGGTCAGGGTTTTTGGGGACCAGACACGTTCTTGGGAATTCTGCCCCTTCTATATAACGGGCAAAGCTTTCCTTGTTGTTTCAAATAGATTGCTTGGTACCACGGGAGCACTACCAGTGCCCCTCTGCCCTGCAAGATGCTGGAGAAATGCTGAGGGTCAATAGGAAACCAACAAAAGGATAATAATAAAAACAAACAGTTCATCCACCCTTCTCAATCTTTGGCATGACTGATATTTTTAAGGCCCAGGAGGCCATACTCCAGGGATGTACCATTTTCTGTAGCCACTTTGCCGATATTCCAGAACCCATCCAGAAGTAGAGCTTACATTTCATTGTTTATCATACTTCCCATCACAGCCCCATACAGCAATAATGGTGCACAAACACAGCCGAGCAAGCAAGACAATTACTATATGAAGCTCGAATCTTCTTTGTACGTAGTGAACTTCTTGATGATTCACTGCTGGTCCACATCCTGGAAAACACAAAGATAAAAAAGAACAGGCCTTAACTCCCTTTAAGTTAATTCATGTCATGGGATCACTTTGCACACTGAGACTGGCTTGGCCCTGGCCCTGGCCCTGGCCCTGCTACAGCTCCTTCACCGATTTCCCCCTTTGCAGCTTGAGAGGCTGCTTTTTAGCAATCTTTTCTGCTACAAGTGACAGCTGCTGCAAGGTGCACCCTGCCACACACCTTCCCTCCTTGGCTTGCACCAGGGGCTTTCTGTTGGGGATGGCTCCCCCTATCCTTTTCCCAGCAAAGAGTAACCCACAAGGCAGTGGAAGCCAAGATTTTCAGGTGCTCTGCACTCACCTTTCTCAGGGGTGGCAACAAGTCACATTTTGTAGAGACTGCCATGCCACAAGTAGCTCCACCACACTAACCAGTCCCAGGAGGGTGTAGTTTTCAGGCCTTCCCCAGGACTAATTTTTAGGCTCTTCTGCCCTGATTATCTTCACCCCTCATGGGCACAGTGTCTCACTTCTGGGCTTTTTGCCTCCCCCAGCCATTCTTGTTGTACAAGAGAGAGGCTGGGGCTGTCCCTGGTGTCTCGTGGTCCGGCTGACCTGGAGCACCGGATGTGTGTACTCCTTGGCTCAAGCTGCATGAAGTGGGTGAGACTCAGAAGATTTCATGTTGTGGGGGGAAGTGAACCCCCCACTGTTTACACTAGAATCTCTCCTGTGCCATTTCCACTCTGGGGCCCCGAGTGTCACAAAGCCTGAGGCTCAGCCCAGAGTCCATGTGCGGGTTCATGCCAATGCCTTTGTCCCAGTGCAGATTCCTGTGGTGTGCAGGCTGCCTGGCATTCATTAGCAGAGGAAACCTCCATGGGCTCCAGAAACAGGTAGGAAGCTGATCGCTGCTCTCAATCCTCCACTCCCAGAACATTTCTTGGAGGGACAGTGCATGAAATATGATGGGTTTTGCTACCAAGCAGTGTAAGACAGTGCTCACCACACACTCCAGGCTGGTGACAAGCCCCAGAAATGCACCCCGAGTCTGTTCACCCCTATACCCAGATGTGTCTTTCAGGACTGCCAGAGATCATGGGCAAGCATTGCAGATGGGTGTCGCCAAAGCACTGGGGCTTCTGGAGCCTGTCAGACCATTCAGGTGGGGGACTTAGCACCATCTCCCCCTAGAACCACCAGCGCTGTGAGATATAGCAGCCCTTTGAGAGCCTCATTTTTCCTTTTAGCAGGTCCTCCTGCTCTCATCCTCAGCCTGTTAAAACATGAACCTATTCAGGTACAGTCCAAATGCATATGTCCCATGTGTTTCTTGGAGCAAGGCCTGAGGTAATGGGGCCGAGAGCTGGGCCAGCAACCTTGAGAGTATGCCTCTTTAACTCCACCAAGTAGGGAAGATGAGACTGGCACAGGGACCTGGCACTGCCTCACTCAAGGCACTTGGACCTTTGGCTGAAAGACCTAGTTCTCTTGAGGAAACACAAGTGCCAAGTCCTATCCTGCTCTGAGGCCCATCCCAGCAGAAGGAATAGCAGTGCTTGCCCCTTGGCAGCAGGCAGGAACTAATCTGGTGTTTCCTCCTTCCTTGCAGGACATGCCTGGTTGCTGAGCAGAACTGAGGAGCAGGCTCCTCAGGAAGGGCCTGGAAAGCTGGAGCCACCACGGGCTTCCCTGGGGAGTATGGGTGAGGTGGATGACATGAGCCCAGTGAACAACCAATGGCACAAGGGTCAGGGGATGCCCCAAAAGCAGAATAATGTAGCAGTGAATACGCTCCCATCTCTAGTTGGGCATGGGAGTGAAGAAGGGAAAGAAGCCAGAAAAAGCCCAAACTGCAGGGACGAATATGTCATGCTGAGACACCTGAAGAGGCAGAAAGCAAAGGTCCACGGGAAAGAGACACCGCATGCAAACCAAGGCAGTGTGGGGGACCTCAGTGGGAAGCAGGAGCTCACTACCAAGCTCGGGGGGAGAGCTCACCCCTGCCGTCAGTGCAGGAAGAGTTTTAGCTGCCCCTCCCTCCTGGCTCTGCACAAGAGAAGGCATGTTGGGGAGAAGCCCCATGTATGCGCCACATGTGGGAAGAGCTTCACCTGCCTCTCGACCCTGGCTGCTCACCACCAGATCCATTCTGCACAGCTCCCCCACCGCTTCACCAAAAGCGGGGAGAGCTTTGTACGCCGCTTGGAACTGCTCAAAACCCAGGATGTGCACAGGAAGAAGCGTCAGTACCACTGTGTCACATGTGGTAAAACCTTCACCCATTTCTTCTCCCTGGCTCAGCACCAGCGCGTGCACTTGGGGAGGAAGACGCACCGCTGCACCAAGTGCAGGAAGAACTTCATCAGCTGGCAAGGCCTGTCCCAGCACCAGTGTGTGCAGAGGAGGCAGCAGCCACACTGCTGCACGAAGTGTGGGAAGAACTTCAGGCAGCCCTCCAGCCTGGCCAGGCACAGGTGCGTGCACACAGGGGAGAAGCCACATCATTGCTCTGTGTGTGGGAAGAGCTTCATCTCCCCTTCCAAGCTGGCCCAACACCAGGTTATCCACACAGGGGATAAGCCATATCAGTGCTCTACATGTGGGAAGAGTTTTGCCCACTCCTCCACCCTGGCCCGGCACCAGCACACCCACACAGGGGAGAAGCCACATCAGTGCTCTGAGTGTGGGAAGAGCTTCAGTTATGCCTGCTACTTGGCACGGCACCAGCGCATCCACACAGGGGAGAAGCCATATCAGTGCTCTGAGTGTGGGAAGAGCTTCACTCACTCCTTTGGCCTGGCCCACCACCAGCACATCCACACAAGGGAGAAGCCACATCACTGCTCTGTGTGTGGGAAGAGCTTCACCCAATACACCAACATGGCCTGGCACCAGTGCACCCACACTGGGGAGAAGCAACAGTGCTCTGAGTGTGGGAAGAGCTTCAGTTATTCCTCCGAGCTGGCCCGGCACCAGCTGGCCAGGCACCAGCGTATCCACATGGGGGAGAAGCCATATCAGTGCTCTGAGTGTGGCAAGAGCTTCAGTCATTCCTCCAACCTCAGTGCATTCACACAGGAGAGAAGCCATATCAGTGCTCTGAGTGTGGGAAGAGCTTCAGTTATTCCTCCTCCCTGGCCAAGCACAAGCACACTCACATTGGAGAGAAGCCATATCAGTGCTCCGAGTGTGGAAAGAGCTTCAGTTATTCCTCCAACCTGGCCAGGCACCAACGTGTCCACACAGGGGAGAAGCCATATCAGTGCTCTGAGTGTGGGAGGAGCTTCAGTTATTCCTCCTCCCTGGCCAGCCACCAGTGCATTCACACAGGAGAGAAGCCATATCAGTGCTCTGAGTGTGGGAAGAGCTTCATTTATTCCTCCAACCTGGCCCAGCACCAGCGCATGCACACAAGGGAAAAGCCATATCAGTGCTCTGAGTGTGGAAAGAACTTCAGTTATTCCTCCTCCCTGGCCAACCACAAGCTCATTCACACGGGAGAGAAGCCATATCAGTGCTCTGAGTGTGGGAAGAGCTTCACTCGCTCCTCCAGCCTGGCCCAGCACCAGCATATTCACACAGGGGAGAAGCCATAAAATGTTCTGAGTGTGGGAAGACTTTCAGCATCCTCTCCAGCTTGGCCCAGCACCAGTGCATGCACACGGGAGAAGCCACATCATTGCTCTTAGTGTGGGAAGAGCTTCACCTACTCCTGTAGCCTGTGCTGAACACCAGTGCATCTACACAGCGGAGAAGTTACATTGGTGCTCTGAGTATTGGAAAAGCTTCACCCATCTCTTCCACCCATCCTGGAATCAGCACATCCACACCCAGAGGCATCCCTAATTCTGCCAGCAGTGCAGGAAGGCCTTGGAGATGTCTGCGTGCTCAGCACCCACCAGTGGCTGCATTCAGACAAGCACCCTCATGCTGGTGGCCTGCAGAAAGAGTTCCCCCAGGCTTTGTCTCTTGTAGGGTACAGTGGGAGTCCAGAGCCCAGACGCTGGCCCCCAAGGTATGGGGGGGCAGGGCTAAGAGGAAACACCTCAGGCAGAGGTCAGCCCTGATGTGGGGGAAGGAGATGAGGAGGAGATGATCTTTGCATCAGCCTGTGAGCCTGTGCATTCCTCATCATTCTCTAAAAGTACTCCCAGGGGAAGAAGTGCCTTCACACTAGGGTGCCCTCCCCCAGACAGCTGATGACACCCACGGACCTTCCTTGGCTGCCTCCCAGCTTTCTCCTTCCTAGTCCAGGGGTTCTGGTGTATGAGCCCCTGAGTTGCAGGGAGGAGTGCATTTATGGCTGGGGAAGCATTCCCTGTCCTCCTCCCTGACCTCACCTTTCCTCACCACCACATCACCCCTCTCCAAGACCTGCTGATGCCCAGTGGGGTCTGCAAGGAGCTGCTTCTGCCACCTCCGGAGCCTTTTTGTCCTGTTTTGCTTTTCAGCCTCTGCAGAACTGTGCACCACGGGGTGAGGGCTGCTCCCCTGCCCTCCTCCCCTTGTATTCTCTCTCATACATTCCCTGCTACTAAAGCCCGAGAACTGGACATGCCACCTATGAAAATAAATTTAACCAGGTGCCTAACTTGACTAAGAAAAGAGAACAGAGGTGCTGATACTGAGTATTTCAGAAAAATGTTCTAAAATAAGAAAATCCTGGATGCCTTGTTTTCATCTTGATATATTACCCTGTGTGCGGATGTTAGTTTTTTTTCTGTCTGAGAACCAGAAATTGATGACCATTGCTATAAGCACAATGTTTCCCATTTCTTTAAGTAAACTGCCTGTGTGTCTGCGTGTCAGGCCAGTGATTTACTCCTATTTGTTTCTCCAAGCTCGTATTTTTTTTCCATCTCGGTTTTAAGTATAAATATGCCTGTTAACTTACAGAGTTCGAGAATTCCTTTGAAACAGGCAAGTGGGTGATCCCCCTTGCTGTAGGGAATTCTCCCTGTGATCATGGTATAGCCCTAAATAATGAAAGGCTGGCTCTGTCAGTTCTGATTCAACCACAACACAGTTTGATTTCTTCCATACACTCCTGTGGTTGATCTCTGTGTCCTCTCCCGAGGTGTGCAATGGGAACAGACCCAGGCCCACAACCCTTTCGGGGCAGATCTCTCTGTGCCTTCCCAGCCCCTTCCCTTTCTAAGTGATTCACCACAATCCAGAGGTTGTTGGTAGCCCTTGGGAGCAGGAGGTGGTCTGATCTACGCACCCTGCTGCTGCCCCACTGGCTGCTCCCACCCACTTCTGCCCTCTTCTCACAGCAGGACCCAGAGCTGGGTGAGTCAGCACCACAGGGTGAGCAACCCTGGGTGAGCGACTGGAAACTGGTGCAATGGGTGCCCCAAGCAAGGCCCGTCTCCCCTGTTCCTGCCCTCACCCACCACAGCCACCCATCTGCAATGGAGGTGATTGTGGGAGTATAGGGCAGACTGTGCATGGTGCCAGCTCCAGCGGGGTTTCTTCCTCCTTGGGAAAGCAGGTTCTCCACACTGCTGACAGCATCCCTGCAACATGCGGTGCTGGGGCATGTATTAGGGTCAGGACAGGTGGTGTGTGCTGGGCCTAGGGTGAGGCTTTGGACACAGGCTGTCCAGCCAAGCATGGGGAGATCAGGCTGAGTTTGTCCCCTCTGGGGGTTGCCGGGTTGCACCACCAGTCCCTGCAGAATCAGGGGCAGGGCTGGAGCTGTGGGCATTACTGCCCATGCCCTGCAGGGCAGAGGGCACCAGATGGGGTGGGGGTGGTCTGTACTGACCTGATGCAGATGCTATGGTCTGTCCCATATGGGATCTGTGTTCACCTGGGGCAGGTGTGAAGGGAGCCAGGGTAGGTAAGGGTGATACCTCATTGCCCTGCAGGGGGCATCATCGGTGGGGGTGCAAGTTGACCTGGGGTATGTATCAGGCACACCTACAGGGGGGCTGGGGGGTCCACACTTATCTGGGGCAGGTGTGATAGGGGCTGTAATGGGGCAGAGGATGTTATACCACCATTGTGCAGCAGGGGGTGCTGTGGGGGTGCCTGTGCTTACTGGGGCAGGTGTGGTGTGGGCTGTCATCGGGTAAAGGGATGGGTGGACCCCCATCTCTTCCTCTCCTACTTGCCCTCCCCACACCTGTGCCCAAAAAAGCCCAAGCCCAACTGGTGACCCCACGCCCTGCAGCATGTTCGGGGTTGTCCGCCCGTCTGTCCCTGTGATCCCAAGTTGATGTCATTGATCCAAATTGTCTCTCCCCAATCTCGCCTGCCATGACTTTGATCTTATCCCAGTGGTGGGGTTTGACTATGGGCGTTTCTTGTGCATGGGACCGCGGGACGACAATCTTCTGCGAGGCTCCACCTCCCCTCTACCTCACCCTTACACCCCACCTTGATGAATGTTGATGGTCTTCAGCCACGTCCCTCCGATAGCTGGGGCTTGGCGCCCTTTTCTTAGGCTATAGGAGTCCAGCTAAAGGCTCCCCCCTTCTCTCCCTTCCTCCTACTCTGTCTGGGCTCTATACCTCACAGCCCCTCCAAAAGTGAGAAACAAAAAAACCCCACAAAGTATATCACCGTCAGAGAAACATCAGTTACCAAGGGATGCCCTTCACCCCCTTATATGCCTATTCCTGCAGCCTGCCCTATTGCCACTGGCTGCAGCCTCTAAGGTCCTTGACAAGCCTAGACTCGGTCTGGGTCAGCCTGCTCTCCCCCTCCTCCTCCCTTTCATTCTCTACCAAGCCTGTGGGTTCAGTGTATTCTTGGTGGATCCCCTCAGCGCGTCTCCCCCACGGCTTCTGGAGAGGCAACTCTATATGGTCATTGCCCATCTTCCGTCGCTCTTCCCGCATCCGATGCCCTTCAGCTTCTGCTAGGGGTACCTCCTTGGGGCTGTCCGAGCCCTCTACGATCCCACCTGATCCAGTGATCTGGCTTCTGCCATGTCTCCTGACCCTTTGTGGGCACCTCCAGGTCTCAGTGCTCTCCAGCTCTCTTTTACCTCCGCATCTCAGCTCTGCCTTCCTGCCTCCTGCCTTGTTGCCGGCGGCAACCTCCTCCTGCAGGGTCTCGCTCTCTGCTCCGGGGCTGCAGGCTGCAAACCCCCGTGCTCCTCCACTCTGAGGGGATTCTGAGAGAGCTTCTCCCTCTGGCGCTCCTGCTGGTCTCCTCCCTTTCTCCTCGCGCGCAGCTCCTTTAACTCCCCTGACCGGCTCCCACAGTTGCTGCCATCAGCTGGCCGCAACTTTATAAAAACGCGGCTAACGAGCTGCTTGGGTCCCGCCACCACTTCCAGCTTTGTTGCGGTTCCAGCTAAAGGTAAGAATCTTTCTGTTCGCTTCTCTTTTCTTTCTTTCCTTTCTCCACCCCATTCCTGTCCCCCGGGTTCCCCTCGGGCTCCCTGGGATTTTCCTCTTGGTTGCTCCCTGGGACACATTGTTCAAATGTTGCCCATACCCCCTGACTTGGTGTCTTGCCTCAGCATTCCCTAACCCAGCAACCGAGTTTTAATCAATCAAGTTTAAATAGATCTCCCATAGTGGGACCGGGGAATGTACAGCCTGAGATGCCTGATAAATGCTGACCTGGGTGTGTGTAAATGGGGCTTGATTAGCATTTAGAGCACAGATTCCCCATCATGCAGTGCTCCCCTGCATCTCTGATCCCAGAATTCACTGCAGTCTCTGCTTCAGGCATTCTGTTCTCCATCACTCATGTAAATGAATGGTCATCCTGTTCCATCTTGGATGCAAATGAGACCTAGGACAGTTGTTTCACTCTTGTCACCCTTGTCTGGAGGTTTTTATGTGCGTCTCTCACTGCATTTTAATCAGTTTTTGTTTAGGGGGGGGGATTCTTTGTGAGTCAGTCTGCATCCTGTCAGGGTTCCCCAAGAACATGGAGCTGAGAGTGATGTGAAAAATCCAGATAGGATCACTGTTTGGCAAACAGAAGCGCTTTATTTTATAAGGCCACAAGAGAAAAAAGCAAGGGGGAGCTAGTTCTCAACAAAAGCAGAATACAGGCTTCTTCATATACTCATAAGTCACATACAGGTCAGGCTGCCCCGTAACACTCTTGGCAGTCTGACAGCAACTCATCCTGGTGTCTTGCAGAACCAAGCGTGTTTTCTCAAGCTGTTTCCTGATAAGCTTATCCTGAAGGCCGCCTTGTTATTCTCACTCGGCCTTCACCCACATCCCCCATCCTGGCCTGATAAGTATACATTCCTTTCAGTACTTTTCCATTCCTCATCATTCGCCCCTTGTAAGCGGTTGTGCTTACACCTCTATATTCATAAGGCCTTTGACATCTTGTCATTCACACTCATAGGCACCTCCCTGAGCAACATCATCTGCAACTCAGTCCTAGAGAGCCTAGAAACACTCTGGGCAGTTTTTGATAAAGAAAGGCGTAAGAAACATAGAATCATTTGGATAATGATGAAAATGGCAAAAATGCATAATAAACCCAGGATGCACCATTTCAGCAGGGATTTTAACCATCCCCCTACTTCTGGTAGCCAGCCCCACCAATCAAAGGGCTTCTCTTCTGCAACTGCATGAATGACCTGCAACTGCCTTCTTATGGTGCGAAGATCCTCCTGCACTCATTGGTGCTGATCTATCCAAGTACAGCAAGTGTGGTTCACAACCGCACACACCCCTCCTTGGGCGGCTAAGAGATAACCCAAAGCCATATGGTTTTCGGTAGCCACCTGCCCTATCTGGGTGATTTCATCATTAAGAGCTCCTAAAGCATCACCGCTGACATTAAAAAATTTCTCCATAACTCCTGAAACATTTCTAATTCAGCTACCCCCAACCACAGGAGGAATGCCCTAGCAAATTGGTGCAATCCCATGGATCGGTGAAACAGTGGGTTTTCAACAGCCCGACTATGTCTGGGCAGGCCGGGTGGGAGATTAGACACCTCATGCCAAGAAAGGCTTGGGTGTAAGTCAAATTCTGGGACGAGTCTCCCCAGGGTACAGGTGCCGACCCAATGCCATGGTAAAATCTTGTGGGCGTCATTCCCACATAGCCAGAACAAACCTGGAGCAGCTATGGTAGCAGTGGATATAGTCTTCCTGGACTTCCGGAAGGCTTTTGACACTGTCTCTCACCCTGTTCTCATTAAGAAACTGGGGGGCTGTGGTGTAGACACCCACACAGTCAAATGGGTCACCAACTGGCTGGAGGGCCGCACCCAGAGGGTGGTGGTGGATGGGTCCTTCTCAACCTGGAAGGACGTGGGCAGTGGGGTCCCCCGGGGCTCGGTCCTCGGGCCCGCACTGTTCAACATCTTCATCAGTGACTTGGACGAGGGGGTAAAAAGCACCTGTTCAAATTTGCTGATGACACTAAGATGTGGGGGGATGTGGGCACACTGGAAGGGTGCAACAGGCTACAATCAGACCTGGACAGGTTACAAGGGTGGGCGGATGAGAATAGGATGGGATTCAACACAGACAAGTGCAAGGTGATGCACCTCAGGAGGAACAACCGGCACCATACCTACAGGCTGGGGAACTCCCCTCTTGTCAGCACGGAGGTGGAAAAGGATCTTGGGGTCATCATTAACTCCAAGATGAACATGGGCCGGCAGTGTGGGGACGCGGTCAGGAAGGCCAACCGCACCTTGTCCTGCATCCACAGATGCATCTCGAGCAGGTCCAGGGAGGTGATCCTCCCCCCGTCCATGCGGCACTGGTCAGGCCGCAGCTGGAGGACTGCGTCCAGTTCTGGGCGCCGCACTTCAAGAGGGATGTGGACAGCATGGAGAGGGTCCAGAGGAGGCCACTCATATGATCAGGGGACAACAGGGCAGGCCCTATGAGGACAGGCTGCGGGACCTGAACCTGTTCAGCCTCCAAAAGAGAAGGCTGAGGGGGGATCTTGTGGCCTGTTATAAACTAGTCGGGGGGATCAGCAGGCACTGGGGGAGTCACTGTTCCCCCAAGCACCGCCAGGAGTGACCAGGAATAACGGTCACAAGCTGGCAGAGGGGAGATTTAGGCTAGATATCAGGAGGCACGACTTCACGGTCAGGGCGGCTAGGGTCTGGAACCAGCTTCCAAGAGAAGTGGTGCAGGCTCCTACCCTGGGGGTGTTTAAGAGGAGGTTGGATGAACATCTTGCTGGGGTCGTTTGACCCCGGTACTCTTTCCTGCCATGGCAGGGGGTTGGACTAGATGATCTGCTCAGGTCCCTTCTGACCCTAGAAACTATGAAACTATGGTGCTGAGGTCCCTACAGGTTGTGTTTCCAATCTTACACTTTCGATTGACCTGTAAGGTATAGCAAGGGGCACGTTGGCTCCCCACCAACCTGTGTTGAGATATTGATTAGTTACAGGAAGTCGAACCTAACAACACGTAAAATTCAGACCTGTTCATTACTAGACTATGGGTGTCCTCCAGGGTTTTATAGATAGTGAGGGACTCGTTGGTGCACTGAAAGGATGCGTTTCCCAGGAGGACCCCAGATGTAATATGGGAGCGATAATCAAAGGTTACTCAGCATTTGGGGTAGTGTCCCACTGAGTAACCAGCTTCGCCCATCCTGCCACTCACATTAAATCTATAACAGGGCAGCTTCAAGTCTAGAAGACGGTCTCCAGCTGTTTTGGGTCCTTTTCCACCCCTCAGGGACTGACTGTTGTACTCTATTAGAGTGGGAGGAAAATCTAACGAAGCTGGTATTTGTACTGTTTCCCCAATCCTCAAGGGGAATCGGTACCCCAAGCATTGGGATTCCTCTGGCCGGGTGTGTAGGCCTATGTATGCACACCCAGCAGTTTGTAAGGTTGCTTGTGTAGCAGAAAGCCACCTTGGTTTTTCCCCAAAATCTCTGCCCTGTGACAATGTGATTAGATGGGCCAGCACGGAGGAGTCACACCTCAGCCTGTCTCCTTAGGTAACCTGAGCTGGCTGCAGTCCTGAGGTGGGGGAACCTGCTCCCTCTGCCCACGGGACTGGCATCAGCCACCTGGGGGAGGGGCATCTACCTGGGGGGCTGGAATCTGCCTGGTAACAGGTGATGCATTTCAAATTGGTTGGCTGACAGCCAACTGGGGCTGACTTCCACTGGACCAGGTGACTGAGGTCACAGGGGGCTATATAGGTTGGGGGGGAGGAGGCTCTCTCTCTTCGGCCATGAGGTGAAGCAGCAGCAAAGCAGGGGAGACAGAGGCAGCCTTGCCATCGGGACCCAGCTCTCTCTCACCCCAGACTCCAGAGGGGAAACTGGAGAACTCTGGAAGATGCTTGTGAGTAAGCTACTCAATCGGATTAGATATCTAGCTGGCAGTAACACAGATGCGTGATCAAAAGGCTACCTCAGCCCCACTGTTTGCTCTTTAGGATTTCTAAGATATTGCTCAACCCTGTACCCTAGTTTCCCCTACCCCCTGTAATCAATAAAGCTCTCCTTTTTGACTGGTGTGGGAGACTTATTGAGGGGTGGGTCTAAATTATGCCAGAGAGACCCCTTAGGTCTGCGGACTAAGGGAGACTTTGCTTTTTGACCCCTGACTTGGGGAAGTGCCCCAAGTGCCTGTACCGGGTCGAGTACCCGTCGGACTATTAGGCCTGTGTTTCCCCGAGGACACAGGGCCGAGACAGTCCCTTCTCGGGGTGGTGGGGGCGATGTTACCCCCAGACTAGCGAGTGTGCTCCAGGAGAGGGGTCGGCCAAGCATAAGGACCCCTAGGGAGGCATTCGGAGCCTGGTCGGGCGCAGGGAGGTGGTCAGCTCAATTCAGGAGCGCCCCCTACTGGCCCACCACAGCTTGCACTAGCAATGCTCTGCCCCAGGAACATAATACTGTTCTCCTTCCATGCCCTGACTAAAACTCCTGGCATGAGGCAGAGTAAAAGAAGAGACAACATCTCTGGGCCTGCTCAAGCACTACCTCAAATGCTGTTGTCCCTTGGAACTTCGAGGGGCTACCTTTGACTAAAATTTTGGCCTCCAGCACACTACTATCAACAAAACAGTGACCACAAAAATGCAGAACAGCGTTACCCCCTGGGGAGTTTCTAAATCTACGTAATTATCTGCAACTTCCCAAGGGTTAATGCGATTCATACTAAACTACTAAAGACATTTCAATACATAGAACAAAAGTTTGTAGCCTCAGGTAAAACTTGGCTAGCCGTGTAGGCTAGTCTTCAAGATTTTGTTGTCCAATCTTCACTCACAAGTAGCTAGTCTTCGAGATGCCATTGTCTGATCTTCACTCGCAAGGAACCCTCTGGATCTTCAAGGAGGTATTGCTGGTGAGCAAAGCCTTCCACTCCATCAGGGCAGTTACCTTCTTGCAGTGGGAGGTATGGACCCAAGCAGAAACCTCAGCAACTTTCACAGCAGTGGGAGTGGTTAGCAGAACCTGGAAAGGCCGCTTCCACCAAGGCTGCAGGCAATCCTTCCTCTGATGGATGTTAATCAGGACCCAATCTCCCAGTTGGACTGGATTGACAACAAGCCACCATCTAGAGACTGATGTTGCGCTGTGGCTTTAACCTGCAACGAGATAACTTTGAGGGCCTTGGTGAGCCCTTGGCAGTAGGTTAACAGAGAATCATGGAAATGAGTCAGGTGTTGGGGTGGAGGTGCGGCAAGTCCCCTCATGGATCGACCCGTAACAATCTCAAAAGGGGTCAGACCTGAGGACCTCTGAACAGAATTTTGGATTTGGAAAAGTATCAATGGGAGGGTCTCTGGCCATTTTAGACCAGTTTGTTCACAGGTCTTCACCAGGCGAAGCTTAATGTCAAAGTTTTTCTGTTCCACTTTACCCCCACTCTGAACATGATTTGGGGTGTGGAGCTGGTATCGGATGGAAAGGACCATACAAACATGTCAGACCACCTGGCCAACAAAAAGGGCACCACGGACTGAGTCCAGGGAAAGGGGTAGACCGAAGTGGGGCAGCAGGTCAAAAAGAAGCTTTTTGGCCACAGTGAGAGCATCAGCCTGTCGGCAAGGGTATGCCTCAGGCCAGCCGCTAAAAAGGCAGACAATGACTAACACATACTTCCAGGGTCCCGACCTGGGCAACTCAGTGAAGTCCATCTGGAGGTGGAAAAAAGGGTAGAGACCTAAAGGTCTGTGGAATGCACGTGGCTGGCAGGGTGGGCGGCCAGGATTGTGTCACTGACACTGCGGACACTGGCGACAAAAATGGGCAGCCACGGCAGAAAAACCGGGGGCATACCAATGGCAGCCAGCTTTGGCTATCATCCCTCTTTTGGCCGAATGGGGCACTGAGTGGGCCATTTGAGCCAATAGGGATAACAGGGCTCTGGGGGCTACAAGGTGACCAGATGGGTGCTGCCATAAGGAGTTGGAGTGGAGAAAGCAGCCTGCAGAGATCCAGGCATCCTTTTCGGCATCTGGGGCGGCATCCTGGAGAAAGGGGAGGTCAGAGGAGACATAGTTTCATAGTTTCTAGGGTCGGAAGGGACCTGAGCAGATCATCTAGTCCGACCCCCTGCCATGGCAGGAAAGAGTACTGGGGTCAAATGAACCCAGCAAGATGTTCATCTAACCTCCTCTTAAACACCCCCAGGGTAGGGGCCAGCACCACTTCTCTTGGAAGCTGGTTCCAGACCCTAGCCGCCCTGACCGTGAAGTCGCGCCTCCTGATATCTAACCTAAACCTACCCTCTGCCAGCTTGTGACCGTTATTCCTGGTCACTCCTGGCGGTGCTCGGGGGAACAGTGACTCCCCCAATGCCTGCTGATCCCCCCTGACTAGTTTATAACAGGCCACAAGATCCCCCCTCAGCCTTCTCTTTTGGAGGCTGAACAGGTTCAGGTCCCGCAGCCTGTCCTCATAGGGCCTGCCCTGCTGTCCCCTGATCATACGAGTGGCCTCCTCTGGACCCTCTCCATGCTGTCGACATCCCTCCTGAAGTGCGGCGCCCAGAACTGGACGCAGTACTCCAGCTGCGGCCTGACCAGTGCCGCATAGAGGGGGAGGATCACCTCCTTGGACCTGCTCGAGATGCATCTGTGGATGCAGGACAAGGTGCGGTTGGCCCTCCCTACTGCCTCTCCACACTGCCAGCCCATGCTCATCTTGGAGTCAATGATGACCCCCAGATCCCTTTCCGCCTCCGTGCTGATAAGACGGGAGTTCTCCAACCTGTAGGTATGGTGCCGGTTGTTCCTCCCGAGGTGCATCACCTTGCACTTGTTGAAACCCATCCTATTCTCGTCCGCCCACCCCTGTAACCTGTCTAGGTCTGATTGTAGCCTGTTGCATCCTTCCAATGTGCCCACGTCCCCCCACATCTTAGTGTCATCAAAAAATTTGAACAGGTGCTTTTTACCCCCTCATCCAAATCACTGATGAAGATGTTGAACAGTGCGGGCCCAAGGACCGAGCCCTGCGGAGCCCCACTGCCCACGTCCTTCCAGGTTGAGAAGGACCCATCTACTACCACCCTCTGGGTGCGGCCCTCCAGCCAGTTGGCGACCCATTTGACTGTGTGGGTGTCTACACCACAGGCCCCCAGTTTCTTAATGAGAACGGGGTGAGAGACAGTGTCGAAGGCCTTCCGGAAGTCCAGGAAGATGATATCCACTGCTCCCCCTGCATCTAATGATCTGGTGATCTGATCATAAAAGGCCACCAGGTTGGTCTGACAGGACCTGCCACTGATGAACCCGTGTTGGTTGCCCCTAAGCATGCAGTCTCCTGCTGGCCCCTCCTGGATGTGTGCCAGCATAATTTTCTCGAACAGTTTGCCTAGGATCAAGGTGAGACTAACTGGCCTATAGTTTCCCGGGTCCTCCTTCCTGCCTTTTTTGAAGATGGGGACCACGTTGGCCCTCTTCCTGTCCTCCGGTACCTCACCAGAGCACCACGAGTGCTCATAAAGTTGTGCCAGGGGACTTGCAATGACCTCGGCCAGTTCCTTTAGAACTCTAGGGTGGAGATCATCCAGGCCGGCTGACTTGAATACGTCCAACCCCTCCAGAAGCTCCCTAACTAAATCCTCACTAACCCGTGGCCCAGGTGTGCCTGCCCCGGGGCCCGAGGGGGGCCCAGCAGGGAGGTGGCTGTTCTGGTCCCTACTTAGGAAGACGGAGGCAAAGAAATCATTAAACATGTTAGCTTTGCCGTCTGGTGTGACAACCAAGTTACCCATGTCGTCCTGCAA
>NW_028324705.1:0-4000 GCF_052110815.1 Crocodylus siamensis
GAGCCCCGAGGAATGCCGGGGGTTGACCTGGTGCCCGGACTTGCTGCCGATCGGGGCTTCACTCCCAAACAAGCACCGGGAGTGCGGACTCAGAACCCACGCAACCGCCAGGGGCTTAATCCTCCATCAAGTGCCACCCCAACCCGGGCTTAAGCCTCCAAGGAGTGCCCCCAACACCAGGGCCAGGCTCCATTCGCTTGCCTGGGCTTTACCTGGTGGCTGCAGGGACCCATAGGCTTGCAGGGGGTTGACCTCGTGGGTGCAAGGCCCCATTCACTTCCCTGGGGTTTTCCTGAGGGCTGCAAGGCCCCATTCCCTTGTCTTGGCTTGACCTGGTGGCTTCAAGGCCCCTTTTGCTTGCCTAGGGTTGACCTGGGGTCAAAAACTCCCCCTAAACATGCCTGGGGTTGACCTGGTGCCCGGACTTCCTGCCGCCCGGGGTTTCATTCCCAAACAAGCACCGGCAGCGCGGATAGAGGACCCGCACAACTGCCAGAGTCTTTAGCCTCCATTACGTGCCCCCACACCAGGGCTTAAGCCTCCAAGGAGTGCCCCCCACACCTGGGCAAGGCCACATGCGCTTGCCTATGGTTGACCTGGTGGCTGCAAGGCCCCATTACGCTTGCCTGGGGTTGACCTGGTGGGTGCAGGGCCCCATAGGCTTGGAGGGGTTTGACATGGTGGCTGCAAGGCCCCATTCGCTTACCTTGGGTTCACCTGGGGTCTGCAAGGCCCCATTCGCTTGCTGGGGTTGGTCTCGGCTCCAAAAGTCACCCTAGGCATGCCTGGACCTTGTGGTTGACCTGGTGCCAGACTAGCTGCCGCCCGGGGCTTCACTTCCTAACAAGCACCGGGAGTGCGGACACAGGACCCTCAGAGACGCCAGGGGCTGAAGGCTCCATCAAGTGCCCCCCCAACGTGGGCTTCCGCCCCCAAGGAGTGCCATCGCCACCTGTGCCAGGCTCCATTCACTTGCCTGGGGTTGACCCGGTGTCTGCAAGGCCCCATTCGCTTACCTGGGGTTGACCTGGTGGCTGCAGAGCCCATAGGCTTGCAGGGGGTTGACTTGGTGGCTGCAAGGCCCCATTCGCTTGGCTGGGGTTGACCTGGTGCCTGCAACTCCCCATTCACTTGCCTGGGGTAGACCTGGTGGCTGCCAGGCCCATTCACGTAACTGGGGTTGACCTGGTGGCTGCAAGGCCCCATTCGCTTACCTGGGGTTGATCTCGTGGCTGCAGTGCCCCATAGGCTTCCAAGGGGTTGACTTGGTGGTTTCAAGGCCCCATTCACATTCCTGGGGTTGACCTGGTGGCTGCAAGGCCCCATTCGATTGCCTGGGGTTGACCTGGTGGCTGCAAGGCCCCATTCGCTTGCCTTGCCTGGGGTTGACCTGGTGGCTGCAAGGCCCCATTCACTTGCCTGGGGTTGACCTGGTGGCTGCAAAGCCCCATTCGCTTGCATTGGGTTGACCTGGTGTCTGCAAGCCCCATTCGCTTGCCGGGCGTTGACCTGTGTCTGCAAAAAGCAGCCGTCTTGCGGATGGGGGACCCGCACCTGGTGGCTGGAACTCCAACCCACCCTTAAGCCTCCAAGGAGTCACACCTGGGGTTCGATGCCTGTGACTGACAAGCTGCCCCATTCGCTTACCTGGGGTTGACCTGGTGGCTGCAGGGCCCCATAGGCTTGCCTTGACCAGGGGCTGCAAGACCCTTCACTTGTGTACCTGGTGGCTGCAAGGCCCCATTCGCTTGCCTCGGGTTGCCCCACCTGGTGGCTGCAAAGCCCCATTCGCTTGCCTGGGGTTGACCTGGTGGCTGCAAGGCCCCATTCACTTCCCTGGGGTTGACCTGGTGGCTGCAAGGCCCCATTCGCTTGCATGGGGTTGACGTGGTGTGGCTGCAAGGCCCCATTCGCTTACCTGGGGTTGACCTGGCAGCTGCTGGGCCCCATAGGCTTGCGGGGGGTTAACTTGGTGGATGAAAGGACCTGCCTTGCCTGGGCCTTCACTGCCAAAAGGCCCCATTCAGTACCCTTGCCTGGGGTTGACCTGGTGGCTGCAAAGGCCCCATTCAGGCCCTTTGCCTGGGGTTGACCTGGTGGCTGCAAGGCCCCATTCGCTTTCCTTGGGTTGACCTGGTGGCTGCAAAGCCCCATTCGCTTGCATTGGGTTGACCTGGTGGCTGCAAAGCCCCATTCGCTTGCCTGGGGTTGACCTGGTGGCTGCAAGGCCCCATTCGCTTGCCTGGGGTTCACCCAGTGGCTGCAAGGCCCCATTCATTTACCTGGGGTTGACCTGGTGGCTGCAAGGCCCCATTCACTTGCCTGGGGTTGACCTGGTGGCTGCAAGGCCCCATTCGCTTGCCTGGGGTTGACCTGGTGGCTGCAAGGCCCCATTCACTTACCTGGGGTTGACCTGGTGGCTGCAAGGCCCCATTCGCTTGCTGGGGTTGACCTGGTGGCTGCAAGGCCCCATTCACTTGCCTGGGGTTGACCTGGGCTCCAAAATCCCCCTAGGAATGCCTGGGGTTGACCTGGTGCCCGGACTTGCTGCCGCTCGGGGCTGCACTCCAAACAAGCACCGGGATTGCGTACGCAGAACCCGCACAACCGCCAGGGGCTTAAGCCTCCATCAAGTGCCCCCCCCACCCGGGCTTAAGCCTCCAAGGAGTGCCCCCCAACACCTGGGCCAGGTACCATTCGCTTGCCTGGGGTTGACCTGGTGGCTGCAGGGCCCCTTAGGCTTGCAGGGGGTTGACCTAGTGGCTGCAAGGCCCCATTCGCTTGCCTGGGGTTGACCTCGTGGCTCCAGGGCCCCACTCACTTGCCTGGTGTAGACATGGTGTGTGCAAGGCCCCATTCGCTTGCCTGGGTTTGGCCTGGCCTCCAAAAGTCCATCTAGGGATGCCTGGGTTTGACCTGGTTCCCCGACTTGCTGCCGTGCGGCGCTTCACTCCCAAACAAGCACAGGCACTGCGCACGCAGGACCCGCAAAAACTCCGGGGGCTTAAGCCTCCATCAAGTGCCCCCTCCACCGGGGCTTAAGCCTCCAAGAAGTGCCCCCCACCTGGGGCTTCCCTTGCCGGTTGTCCTGGTGTCTGCAAGGCCCCATTCATTTTCCTGGGGTTGACCTGGTGCCTGCAAGGCCGCATTCACTTGCCTGGAGTACATCTGTTGACGGCAAGGCCCCATTCGCTTGCATTGGGTTGACCTGGTGTCTGCAAGGCCCCATTCGCTTCCCTTCGATTGTCCTCGTGGCTGCAAAGCCCCATTCGGTTGCCTGGGGTTGACGTGGTGGCTGCAGGCACCCAGAGGCTTGCAGGTTGTTGACCTGGTGGCTGCAAGGCCCCATTCGCTTGTCTGGGGTTGAGCTGGTGGCTGCAGGGCCCCATAGGATTGCATTGGGTTGACCTGGTGTCTGCAAGGCCCCATTCACTTCCCTTCGGTTGTCCTCATGGCTGCAAAGCCCCATTCGTTTGCTTGGGGTTCACCTGGAGGCTGCAGGGCTCCATAGGCTTGCAGGTTGTTGACCTGGTGGCTGCAAGGCCATATTCACTTTCCTGGGGTTGACCTGGTGGCTTCAGGCCCCCATAGGATTGCAGGGGGTTGACCTATTTGGTGCAAGGCCGCATTCACTTACCTGAGGTTTACCTGGTGGCTTCAAGGCCCCATTCTCTTGTCTGGGCTTGACCTGGTGGCTGCAAAGCCCCATTCGTTTGCCTGGGGTTTACCTGGCAGCTGCAGGGCCCCATAGGCTTGCAGGTTGTGGACCTGGTAGCTGCAAGGCCATATTCACTTTCCTGGGGTTGACCTGGTGGCTGCAAGGCCCCATTCACTTACCTGTTGTTGACCTGGTGGCTGCAAGGCCCCATTCGCTTACCTGGGGTTGACCTGGTGGCTGCAAGGCCCCATTCGCTTACCTGGGGTTGACCTGGTGGCTGCAAGGCCCCATTCGCTTGCCTGGGGTTGACCTGGTGGCTGCAAGGCCCCATTCGCGGGTTGA
>NW_028324706.1:0-24145 GCF_052110815.1 Crocodylus siamensis
GTGGGGGTCCTGCGTCCACATTCCCAGTGGTTTTTTGGGAGTGAAGCACAAGGGCGGCAGCAAGTCCGGGCTCCAGGACAACCCCAGGCATGCCTAGGGGGACTTTTGGAGCCCAGGTCAACCCCAGGCAAGCTAAAGGGGCCTTGCAGCCAGCAGGTCAACCCCAGGTAAGCGAATGGGGCCTTGCAGCCACCAGGTCAACGCTGGGAAGGGAATGGGGCCTGGCCCAGGCTGGGGGGGCACTTGTTGGAGGCTTAAGCCCATGTCGGGGGGGCACTTGATGGAAGCTTAAGCCCCTGGCGGTTGTGAGGGTCCTGCGTCCGCACTCCCAGTGGTTTTTTGGGAGTGAAGCCCAGGACGGCAGCAAGTCCGGTCACCAGGTCAACTCCAGGCATGCGTAGGGGAACTTTTGGAGCCCAGGTCAACCCTAGGCAAGCGAATGGGGCCTTGCAGACACCAGGTAAACTCGAGGCAAGTGAATGGGGCCTTGCAGACAGCAGGTCAACCCCAGGCAAGCGATTGGGGCCTTGCAGCCACCAGGTCAACCCCGGGCAACCCCAGGCAAGCCTATGGGGCCTTGCAGCCACCAGCCACCAGGTCAACTCCTTGGAGGCAAGCGGATGGGGGGGGCACTTGATGGGGCCCTTGTGTTTGTGCAGCACACCAGGCACAAGGGCCCTCCGGGCTCCAGGACAACCCCAGGCATGCCTAGGGGGACTTTTGGAGCCCAGGTCAACCCCAGGCAAGCTAAAGGGGCCTTGCAGCCAGCAGCCTAAGCGAATGGGGCCCTGCAGCCACCAGGTCAACCCAGGCAAGTGAATGGGGCCTGGCCCAGGTGCGGGGGGCACTCCTTGGAGGCTTAAGTCCGGATGGGGGGGGCACTTGATGGAAGCTTAAGGCCCTGGTGTTTGTGGGGGTCCTGCGTCCACATTCCCAGTGGTTTTTTGGGAGTGAAGCCAAGGGCGGCAGCAAGTCCGGGCTCCAGGACAACCCCAGGCATGCCTAGGGGGACTTTTGGAGCCCAGGTCAACCCTAGGCAAGCGAATGGGGCCTTGCAGACACCAGGTAAACTCGAGGCAAGTGAATGGGGCCTTGCAGACAGCAGGTGAATCCCAGGCAAGCCACTGGGGCCTTGCAGCCACCAGGTCAACCCCGGGCAAGCGAGTGGGGCCTTGCAGCTACCAGGACGACCCCCTGCAAGCCTATGGGGCCCTGCAGCCACCAGGTCAACCTCAGGCAAGTGAATGGGGCCTGGCCCAGGTGCGGGGGGCACTCCTTGGAGGCTTAAGTCCGGATGGGGGGGGCACTTGATGGAAGCTTAAGGCCCTTGTGTTTGTGGGGGTCCTGCGTCCACATTCCCAGTGGTTTTTTGGGAGTGAAGCACAAGGGCGGCAGCAAGTCCGGGCTCCAGGACAACCCCAGGCATGCCTAGGGGGACTTTTGGAGCCCAGGTCAACCCCAGGCAAGCTAAAGGGCCTTGCAGCCAGCAGGTCAACCCCAGGTAAGCGAATGGGGCCTTGCAGCCACCAGGTCAACGCTGGGAAGGGAATGGGGCCTGGCCCAGGCTGGGGGGGCACTTGTTGGAGGCTTAAGCCCATGTCGGGGGGGCACTTGATGGAAGCTTAAGCCCCTGGCGGTTGTGAGGGTCCTGCGTCCGCACTGCCAGTGGTTTTTTGGGAGTGAAGCCCAGGACGGCAGCAAGTCCGGTCACCAGGTCAACTCCAGGCATGCGTAGGGGAACTTTTGGAGCCCAGGTCAACCCTAGGCAAGCGAATGGGGCCTTGCAGACACCAGGTAAACTCGAGGCAAGTGAATGGGGCCTTGCAGACAGCAGGTCAACCCCAGGCAAGCGATTGGGGCCTTGCAGCCACCAGGTCAACCCCGGGCAAGCGAGTGGGGCCTTGCAGCTACCAGGACGACCCCCTGCAAGCCTATGGGGCCCTGCAGCCACCAGGTCAACCTCAGGCAAGTGAATGGGGCCTGGCCCAGGTGCGGGGGGCACTCCTTGGAGGCTTAAGTCCGGATGGGGGGGGCACTTGATGGAAGCTTAAGGCCCTTGTGTTTGTGGGGGTCCTGCGTCCACATTCCCACTGGTTTTTTGGGAGTGAAGCACAAGGGCGGCAGCAAGTCCGGGCTCCAGGACAACCCCAGGCATGCCTAGGGGGACTTTTGGAGCCCAGGTCAACCCCAGGCAAGCTAAAGGGGCCTTGCAGCCAGCAGGTCAACCCCAGGTAAGCGAATGGGGCCTTGCAGCCACCAGGTCAACGCTGGGAAGGGAATGGGGCCTGGCCCAGGCTGGGGGGGCACTTGTTGGAGGCTTAAGCCCATGTCGGGGGGGCACTTGATGGAAGCTTAAGCCCCTGGCGGTTGTGAGGGTCCTGCGTCCGCACTCCCAGTGGTTTTTTGGGAGTGAAGCCCAGGACGGCAGCAAGTCCGGTCACCAGGTCAACTCCAGGCATGCGTAGGGGACTTTTGGAGCCCAGGTCAACCCTAGGCAAGCGAATGGGGCCTTGCAGACACCAGGTAAACTCGAGGCAAGTGAATGGGGCCTTGCAGACAGCAGGTCAACCCCAGGCAAGCGATTGGGGCCTTGCAGCCACCAGGTCAACCCCGGGCAAGCGAGTGGGGCCTTGCAGCTACCAGGACGACCCCCTGCAAGCCTATGGGGCCCTGCAGCCACCAGGTCAACCTCAGGCAAGTGAATGGGGCCTGGCCCAGGTGCGGGGGGCACTCCTTGGAGGCTTAAGTCCGGATGGGGGGGCACTTGATGGAAGCTTAAGGCCCTTGTGTTTGTGGGGGTCCTGCGTCCACATTCCCAGTGGTTTTTTGGGAGTGAAGCACAAGGGCGGCAGCAAGTCCGGGCTCCAGGACAACCCCAGGCATGCCTAGGGGGACTTTTGGAGCCCAGGTCAACCCTAGGCAAGCGAATGGGGCCTTGCAGACACCAGGTAAACTCGAGGCAAGTGAATGGGGCCTTGCAGACAGCAGGTGAATCCCAGGCAAGCGACTGGGGCCTTGCAGCCACCAGGTCAACCCCGGGCAAGCGAGTGGGGCCTTGCAGCTACCAGGACGACCCCCTGCAAGCCTATGGGGCCCTGCAGCCACCAGGTCAACCTCAGGCAAGTGAATGGGGCCTGGCCCAGGTGCGGGGGGCACTCCTTGGAGGCTTAAGTCCGGATGGGGGGGGCACTTGATGGAAGCTTAAGGCCCTTGTGTTTGTGGGGGTCCTGCGTCCACATTCCCAGTGGTTTTTTGGGAGTGAAGCACAAGGGCGGCAGCAAGTCCGGGCTCCAGGACAACCCCAGGCATGCCTAGGGGGACTTTTGGAGCCCAGGTCAACCCCAGGCAAGCTAAAGGGGCCTTGCAGCCAGCAGGTCAACCCCAGGTAAGCGAATGGGGCCTTGCAGCCACCAGGTCAACGCTGGGAAGGGAATGGGGCCTGGCCCAGGCTGGGGGGGCACTTGTTGGAGCTTAAGCCCATGTCGGGGGGGCACTTGATGGAAGCTTAAGCCCCTGGCGGTTGTGAGGGTCCTGCGTCCGCACTGCCAGTGGTTTTTTGGGAGTGAAGCCCAGGACGGCAGCAAGTCCGGTCACCAGGTCAACTCCAGGCATGCGTAGGGGAACTTTTGGAGCCCAGGTCAACCCTAGGCAAGCGAATGGGGCCTTGCAGACACCAGGTAAACTCGAGGCAAGTGAATGGGGCCTTGCAGACAGCAGGTCAACCCCAGGCAAGCGATTGGGGCCTTGCAGCCACCAGGTCAACCCCGGGCAAGCGAGTGGGGCCTTGCAGCTACCAGGACGACCCCCTGCAAGCCTATGGGGCCCTGCAGCCACCAGGTCAACCTCAGGCAAGTGAATGGGGCCTGGCCCAGGTGCGGGGGGCACTCCTTGGAGGCTTAAGTCCGGATGGGGGGGGCACTTGATGGAAGCTTAAGGCCCTTGTGTTTGTGGGGGTCCTGCGTCCACATTCCCAGTGGTTTTTTGGGAGTGAAGCACAAGGGCGGCAGCAAGTCCGGGCTCCAGGACAACCCCAGGCATGCCTAGGGGGACTTTTGGAGCCCAGGTCAACCCCAGGCAAGCTAAAGGGGCCTTGCAGCCAGCAGGTCAACCCCAGGTAAGCGAATGGGGCCTTGCAGCCACCAGGTCAACGCTGGGAAGGGAATGGGGCCTGGCCCAGGCTGGGGGGGCACTTGTTGGAGGCTTAAGCCCATGTCGGGGGGGCACTTGATGGAAGCTTAAGCCCCTGGCGGTTGTGAGGGTCCTGCGTCCGCACTCCCAGTGGTTTTTTGGGAGTGAAGCCCAGGACGGCAGCAAGTCCGGTCACCAGGTCAACTCCAGGCATGCGTAGGGGAACTTTTGGAGCCCAGGTGCAACCCTAGGCAAGCGAATGGGGCCTTGCAGACACCAGGTAAACCCAGGCAAGCAGGCAAGCGATTGGGGCCTTGCAGCCACCAGGTCAACCCCGGGCAAGCGAGTGGGGCCTTGCAGCTACCAGGACGACCCCCTGCAAGCCTATGGGGCCCTGCAGCCACCAGGTCAACCTCAGGCAAGTGAATGGGGCCTGGCCCAGGTGCGGGGGGCACTCCTTGGAGGCTTAAGTCCGGATGGGGGGGGCACTTGATGGAAGCTTAAGGCCCTTGTGTTTGTGGGGGTCCTGCGTCCACATTCCCAGTGGTTTTTTGGGAGTGAAGCACAAGGGCGGCAGCAAGTCCGGGCTCCAGGACAACCCCAGGCATGCCTAGGGGGACTTTTGGAGCCCAGGTCAACCCTAGGCAAGCGAATGGGGCCTTGCAGACACCAGGTAAACTCGAGGCAAGTGAATGGGGCCTTGCAGACAGCAGGTGAATCCCAGGCAAGCGACTGGGGCCTTGCAGCCACCAGGTCAACCCCGGGCAAGCGAGTGGGGCCTTGCAGCTACCAGGACGACCCCCTGCAAGCCTATGGGGCCCTGCAGCCACCAGGTCAACCTCAGGCAAGTGAATGGGGCCTGGCCCAGGTGCGGGGGGCACTCCTTGGAGGCTTAAGTCCGGATGGGGGGGGCACTTGATGGAAGCTTAAGGCCCTGGTGTTTGTGGGGTCCTGCGTCCACATTCCCAGTGGTTTTTTGGGAGTGAAGCACAAGGGCGGCAGCAAGTCCGGGCTCCAGGACAACCCCAGGCATGCCTAGGGGGACTTTTGGAGCCCAGGTCAACCCCAGGCAAGCTAAAGGGGCCTTGCAGCCAGCAGGTCAACCCCAGGTAAGCGAATGGGGCCTTGCAGCCACCAGGTCAACGCTGGGAAGGGAATGGGGCCTGGCCCAGGCTGGGGGGGCACTTGTTGGAGGCTTAAGCCCATGTCGGGGGGGCACTTGATGGAAGCTTAAGCCCCTGGCGGTTGTGAGGGTCCTGCGTCCGCACTCCCAGTGGTTTTTTGGGAGTGAAGCCCAGGACGGCAGCAAGTCCGGTCACCAGGTCAACTCCAGGCATGCGTAGGGGAACTTTTGGAGCCCAGGTCAACCCTAGGCAAGCGAATGGGGCCTTGCAGACACCAGGTAAACTCGAGGCAAGTGTGAATGGGGCCTTGCAGACAGCAGGTCAACCCCAGGGCAAGAACTTTTGGAGCCCAGGTCAACCCTAGGCAAGCGAATGGGGCCTTGCAGACACCAGGCTCGAGGCAAGTGAATGGGGCCTTGCAGACAGCAGGTCAACCCCAGGCAAGCGATTGGGGCCTTGCAGCCACCAGGTCAACCCCGGGCAAGCGAGTGGGGCCTTGCAGCTACCAGGACGACCCCCTGCAAGCCTATGGGGCCCTGCAGCCACCAGGTCAACCTCAGGCAAGTGAATGGGGCCTGGCCCAGGTGCGGGGGGCACTCCTTGGAGGCTTAAGTCCGGATGGGGGGGGCACTTGATGGAAGCTTAAGGCCCTTGTGTTTGTGGGGGTCCTGCGTCCACATTCCCACTGGTTTTTTGGGAGTGAAGCACAAGGGCGGCAGCAAGTCCGGGCTCCAGGACAACCCCAGGCATGCCTAGGGGGACTTTTGGAGCCCAGGTCAACCCCAGGCAAGCTAAAGGGGCCTTGCAGCCAGCAGGTCAACCCCAGGTAAGCGAATGGGGCCTTGCAGCCACCAGGTCAACGCTGGGAAGGGAATGGGGCCTGGCCCAGGCTGGGGGGGCACTTGTTGGAGGCTTAAGCCCATGTCGGGGGGGCACTTGATGGAAGCTTAAGCCCCTGGCGGTTGTGAGGGTCCTGCGCTTCCGCAGGGTCCTGCGTGCACTCCCAGTGGTTTTTTGGGAGTGAAGCCCAGGACGGCAGCAAGTCCGGTCACCAGGTCAACTCCAGGCATGCGTAGGGGAACTTTTGGAGCCCAGGTCAACCCTAGGCAAGCGAATGGGGCCTTGCAGACACCAGGTAAACTCGAGGCAAGTGAATGGGGCCTTGCAGACAGCAGGTCAACCCCAGGCAAGCGATTGGGGCCTTGCAGCCACCAGGTCAACCCCGGGCAAGCGAGTGGGGCCTTGCAGCTACCAGGACGACCCCCTGCAAGCCTATGGGGCCCTGCAGCCACCAGGTCAACCTCAGGCAAGTGAATGGGGCCTGGCCCAGGTGCGGGGGGCACTCCTTGGAGGCTTAAGTCCGGATGGGGGGGGCACTTGATGGAAGCTTAAGGCCCTTGTGTTTGTGGGGGTCCTGCGTCCACATTCCCACTGGTTTTTTGGGAGTGAAGCACAAGGGCGGCAGCAAGTCCGGGCTCCAGGACAACCCCAGGCATGCCTAGGGGGACTTTTGGAGCCCAGGTCAACCCCAGGCAAGCTAAAGGGGCCTTGCAGCCAGCAGGTCAACCCCAGGTAAGCGAATGGGGCCTTGCAGCCACCAGGTCAACGCTGGGAAGGGAATGGGGCCTGGCCCAGGCTGGGGGGGCACTTGTTGGAGGCTTAAGCCCATGTCGGGGGGGCACTTGATGGAAGCTTAAGCCCCTGGCGGTTGTGAGGGTCCTGCGTCCGCACTCCCAGTGGTTTTTTGGGAGTGAAGCCCAGGACGGCAGCAAGTCCGGTCACCAGGTCAACTCCAGGCATGCGTAGGGGAACTTTTGGAGCCCAGGTCAACCCTAGGCAAGCGAATGGGGCCTTGCAGACACCAGGTAAACTCGAGGCAAGTGAATGGGGCCTTGCAGACAGCAGGTCAACCCCAGGCAAGCGATTGGGGCCTTGCAGCCACCAGGTCAACCCCGGGCAAGCGAGTGGGGCCTTGCAGCTACCAGGACGACCCCCTGCAAGCCTATGGGGCCCTGCAGCCACCAGGTCAACCTCAGGCAAGTGAATGGGGCCTGGCCCAGGTGCGGGGGGCACTCCTTGGAGGCTTAAGTCCGGATGGGGGGGGCACTTGATGGAAGCTTAAGGCCCTTGTGTTTGTGGGGGTCCTGCGTCCACATTCCCAGTGGTTTTTTGGGAGTGAAGCACAAGGGCGGCAGCAAGTCCGGGCTCCAGGACAACCCCAGGCATGCCTAGGGGGACTTTTGGAGCCCAGGTCAACCCCAGGCAAGCTAAAGGGGCTTGCTTGCTTGCAGCCAGCAGGTCAACCCCAGGTAAGCGAATGGGGCCTTGCAGCCACCAGGTCAACGCTGGGAAGGGAATGGGGCCTGGCCCAGGCTGGGGGGGCACTTGTTGGAGGCTTAAGCCCATGTCGGGGGGGCACTTGATGGAAGCTTAAGCCCCTGGCGGTTGTGAGGGTCCTGCGTCCGCACTCCCAGTGGTTTTTTGGGAGTGAAGCCCAGGACGGCAGCAAGTCCGGTCACCAGGTCAACTCCAGGCATGCGTAGGGGAACTTTTGGAGCCCAGGTCAACCCTAGGCAAGCGAATGGGGCCTTGCAGACACCAGGTAAACTCGAGGCAAGTGAATGGGGCCTTGCAGACAGCAGGTCAACCCCAGGCAAGCGACTGGGGCCTTGCAGCCACCAGGTCAACCCCGGGCAAGCGAGTGGGGCCTTGCAGCTACCAGGACGACCCCCTGCAAGCCTATGGGGCCCTGCAGCCACCAGGTCAACCTCAGGCAAGTGAATGGGGCCTGGCCCAGGTGCGGGGGGCACTCCTTGGAGGCTTAAGTCCGGATGGGGGGGGCACTTGATGGAAGCTTAAGGCCCTTGTGTTTGTGGGGGTCCTGCGTCCACATTCCCACTGGTTTTTTGGGAGTGAAGCACAAGGGCGGCAGCAAGTCCGGGCTCCAGGACAACCCCAGGCATGCCTAGGGGGACTTTTGGAGCCCAGGTCAACCCCAGGCAAGCTAAAGGGGCCTTGCAGCCAGCAGGTCAACCCCAGGTAAGCGAATGGGGCCTTGCAGCCACCAGGTCAACGCTGGGAAGGGAATGGGGCCTGGCCCAGGCTGGGGGGGCACTTGTTGGAGGCTTAAGCCCATGTCGGGGGGGCACTTGATGGAAGCTTAAGCCCCTGGCGGTTGTGAGGGTCCTGCGTCCGCACTGCCAGTGGTTTTTTGGGAGTGAAGCCCAGGACGGCAGCAAGTCCGGTCACCAGGTCAACTCCAGGCATGCGTAGGGGAACTTTTGGAGCCCAGGTCAACCCTAGGCAAGCGAATGGGGCCTTGCAGACACCAGGTAAACTCGAGGCAAGTGAATGGGGCCTTGCAGACAGCAGGTCAACCCCAGGCAAGCGATTGGGGCCTTGCAGCCACCAGGTCAACCCCGGGCAAGCGAGTGGGGCCTTGCAGCTACCAGGACGACCCCCTGCAAGCCTATGGGGCCCTGCAGCCACCAGGTCAACCTCAGGCAAGTGAATGGGGCCTGGCCCAGGTGCGGGGGGCACTCCTTGGAGGCTTAAGTCCGGATGGGGGGGGCACTTGATGGAAGCTTAAGGCCCTTGTGTTTGTGGGGGTCCTGCGTCCACATTCCCACTGGTTTTTTGGGAGTGAAGCACAAGGGCGGCAGCAAGTCCGGGCTCCAGGACAACCCCAGGCATGCCTAGGGGGACTTTTGGAGCCCAGGTCAACCCCAGGCAAGCTAAAGGGGCCTTGCAGCCAGCAGGTCAACCCCAGGTAAGCGAATGGGGCCTTGCAGCCACCAGGTCAACGCTGGGAAGGGAATGGGGCCTGGCCCAGGCTGGGGGGGCACTTGTTGGAGGCTTAAGCCCATGTCGGGGGGGCACTTGATGGAAGCTTAAGCCCCTGGCGGTTGTGAGGGTCCTGCGTCCGCACTCCCAGTGGTTTTTTGGGAGTGAAGCCCAGGACGGCAGCAAGTCCGGTCACCAGGTCAACTCCAGGCATGCGTAGGGGAACTTTTGGAGCCCAGGTCAACCCTAGGCAAGCGAATGGGGCCTTGCAGACACCAGGTAAACTCGAGGCAAGTGAATGGGGCCTTGCAGACAGCAGGTCAACCCCAGGCAAGCGATTGGGGCCTTGCAGCCACCAGGTCAACCCCGGGCAAGCGAGTGGGGCCTTGCAGCTACCAGGACGACCCCCTGCAAGCCTATGGGGCCCTGCAGCCACCAGGTCAACCTCAGGCAAGTGAATGGGGCCTGGCCCAGGTGCGGGGGGCACTCCTTGGAGGCTTAAGTCCGGATGGGGGGGGCACTTGATGGAAGCTTAAGGCCCTTGTGTTTGTGGGGGTCCTGCGTCCACATTCCCACTGGTTTTTTGGGAGTGAAGCACAAGGGCGGCAGCAAGTCCGGGCTCCAGGACAACCCCAGGCATGCCTAGGGGGACTTTTGGAGCCCAGGTCAACCCCAGGCAAGCTAAAGGGGCCTTGCAGCCAGCAGGTCAACCCCAGGTAAGCGAATGGGGCCTTGCAGCCACCAGGTCAACGCTGGGAAGGGAATGGGGCCTGGCCCAGGCTGGGGGGGCACTTGTTGGAGGCTTAAGCCCATGTCGGGGGGGCACTTGATGGAAGCTTAAGCCCCTGGCGGTTGTGAGGGTCCTGCGTCCGCACTCCCAGTGGTTTTTTGGGAGTGAAGCCCAGGACGGCAGCAAGTCCGGTCACCAGGTCAACTCCAGGCATGCGTAGGGGAACTTTTGGAGCCCAGGTCAACCCTAGGCAAGCGAATGGGGCCTTGCAGACACCAGGTAAACTCGAGGCAAGTGAATGGGGCCTTGCAGACAGCAGGTCAACCCCAGGCAAGCGATTGGGGCCTTGCAGCCACCAGGTCAACCCCGGGCAAGCGAGTGGGGCCTTGCAGCTACCAGGACGACCCCCTGCAAGCCTATGGGGCCCTGCAGCCACCAGGTCAACCTCAGGCAAGTGAATGGGGCCTGGCCCAGGTGCGGGGGGCACTCCTTGGAGGCTTAAGTCCGGATGGGGGGGGCACTTGATGGAAGCTTAAGGCCCTTGTGTTTGTGGGGGTCCTGCGTCCACATTCCCAGTGGTTTTTTGGGAGTGAAGAGAAGCACAAGGGCGGCAGCAAGTCCGGGCTCCAGGACAACCCCAGGCATGCCTAGGGGGACTTTTGGAGCCCAGGTCAACCCCAGGCAAGCTAAAGGGGCCTTGCAGCCAGCAGGTCAACCCCAGGTAAGCGAATGGGGCCTTGCAGCCACCAGGTCAACGCTGGGAAGGGAATGGGGCCTGGCCCAGGCTGGGGGGGCACTTGTTGGAGGCTTAAGCCCATGTCGGGGGGGCACTTGATGGAAGCTTAAGCCCCTGGCGGTTGTGAGGGTCCTGCGTCCGCACTCCCAGTGGTTTTTTGGGAGTGAAGCCCAGGACGGCAGCAAGTCCGGTCACCAGGTCAACTCCAGGCATGCGTAGGGGAACTTTTGGAGCCCAGGTCAACCCTAGGCAAGCGAATGGGGCCTTGCAGACACCAGGTAAACTCGAGGCAAGTGAATGGGGCCTTGCAGACAGCAGGTCAACCCCAGGCAAGCGATTGGGGCCTTGCAGCCACCAGGTCAACCCCGGGCAAGCGAGTGGGGCCTTGCAGCTACCAGGACGACCCCCTGCAAGCCTATGGGGCCCTGCAGCCACCAGGTCAACCTCAGGCAAGTGAATGGGGCCTGGCCCAGGTGCGGGGGGCACTCCTTGGAGGCTTAAGTCCGGATGGGGGGGGCACTTGATGGAAGCTTAAGGCCCTTGTGTTTGTGGGGGTCCTGCGTCCACATTCCCACTGGTTTTTTGGGAGTGAAGCACAAGGGCGGCAGCAAGTCCGGGCTCCAGGACAACCCCAGGCATGCCTAGGGGGACTTTTGGAGCCCAGGTCAACCCCAGGCAAGCTAAAGGGGCCTTGCAGACTTTTGGAGCCCAGGTCAACCCCAGGCAAGCTAAAGGGGCCTTGCAGCCACAGCAGGTCAACCCCAGGTAAGCGAATGGGGCCTTGCAGCCACCAGGTCAACGCTGGGAAGGGAATGGGGCCTGGCCCAGGCTGGGGGGGCACTTGTTGGAGGCTTAAGCCCATGTCGGGGGGGCACTTGATGGAAGCTTAAGCCCCTGGCGGTTGTGAGGGTCCTGCGTCCGCACTCCCAGTGGTTTTTTGGGAGTGAAGCCCAGGACGGCAGCAAGTCCGGTCACCAGGTCAACTCCAGGCATGCGTAGGGGAACTTTTGGAGCCCAGGTCAACCCTAGGCAAGCGAATGGGGCCTTGCAGACACCAGGTAAACTCGAGGCAAGTGAATGGGGCCTTGCAGACAGCAGGTGAATCCCAGGCAAGCGATTGGGGCCTTGCAGCCACCAGGTCAACCCCGGGCAAGCGAGTGGGGCCTTGCAGCTACCAGGACGACCCCCTGCAAGCCTATGGGGCCCTGCAGCCACCAGGTCAACCTCAGGCAAGTGAATGGGGCCTGGCCCAGGTGCGGGGGGCACTCCTTGGAGGCTTAAGTCCGGATGGGGGGGGCACTTGATGGAAGCTTAAGGCCCTTGTGTTTGTGGGGGTCCTGCGTCCACATTCCCAGTGGTTTTTTGGGAGTGAAGCACAAGGGCGGCAGCAAGTCCGGGCTCCAGGACAACCCCAGGCATGCCTAGGGGGACTTTTGGAGCCCAGGTCTAAAGGGGCCTTGCAGCCCCAGGCAAGCTAAATGGGGCCTTGCAGCCACCAGGTCAACCCCAGGTAAGCGAATGGGGCCTTGCAGCCACCAGGTCAACGCTGGGAAGGGAATGGGGCCTGGCCCAGGCTGGGGGGGCACTTGTTGGAGGCTTAAGCCCATGTCGGGGGGGCACTTGATGGAAGCTTAAGCCCCTGGCGGTTGTGAGGGTCCTGCGTCCGCACTGCCAGTGGTTTTTTGGGAGTGAAGCCCAGGACGGCAGCAAGTCCGGTCACCAGGTCAACTCCAGGCATGCGTAGGGGAACTTTTGGAGCCCAGGTCAACCCTAGGCAAGCGAATGGGGCCTTGCAGACACCAGGTAAACTCGAGGCAAGTGAATGGGGCCTTGCAGACAGCAGGTCAACCCCAGGCAAGCGATTGGGGCCTTGCAGCCACCAGGTCAACCCCGGGCAAGCGAGTGGGGCCTTGCAGCTACCAGGACGACCCCCTGCAAGCCTATGGGGCCCTGCAGCCACCAGGTCAACCTCAGGCAAGTGAATGGGGCCTGGCCCAGGTGCGGGGGGCACTCCTTGGAGGCTTAAGTCCGGATGGGGGGGGCACTTGATGGAAGCTTAAGGCCCTTGTGTTTGTGGGGGTCCTGCGTCCACATTCCCAGTGGTTTTTTGGGAGTGAAGCACAAGGGCGGCAGCAAGTCCGGGCTCCAGGACAACCCCAGGCATGCCTAGGGGGACTTTTGGAGCCCAGGTCAACCCTAGGCAAGCGAATGGGGCCTTGCAGACACCAGGTAAACTCGAGGCAAGTGAATGGGGCCTTGCAGACAGCAGGTGCACTGGGGCCTTGCAGCCACCAGGTCAACCCCAGGCAAGCGAGTGGGGCCTTGCAGCCACCAGGGTCAAGCCTATGGGGCCCTGCAGCCACCAGGTCAACCTCAGGCAAGTGAATGGGGCCTGGCCCAGGCTGCGGGGGGCACTCCTTGGAGCTTAAGTCCGGATGGGGGGGCACTTGATGGAAGCTTAAGGCCCTGGTGTTTGTGGGGTCCTGCGTCCACATTCCCAGTGGTTTTTTGGGAGTGAAGCACAAGGGCGGCAGCAAGTCCGGGCTCCAGGACAACCCCAGGCATGCCTAGGGGGACTTTTGGAGCCCAGGTCAACCCTAGGCAAGCGAATGGGGCCTTGCAGACACCAGGTAAACTCGAGGCAAGTGAATGGGGCCTTGCAGACAGCAGGTGAATCCCAGGCAAGCCACTGGGGCCTTGCAGCCACCAGGTCAACCCCGGGCAAGCGAGTGGGGCCTTGCAGCTACCAGGACGACCCCCTGCAAGCCTATGGGGCCCTGCAGCCACCAGGTCAACCTCAGGCAAGTGAATGGGGCCTGGCCCAGGTGCGGGGGGCACTCCTTGGAGGCTTAAGTCCGGATGGGGGGGGCACTTGATGGAAGCTTAAGGCCCTTGTGTTTGTGGGGGTCCTGCGTCCACATTCCCAGTGGTTTTTTGGGAGTGAAGCACAAGGGCGGCAGCAAGTCCGGGCTCCAGGACAACCCCAGGCATGCCTAGGGGGACTTTTGGAGCCCAGGTCAACCCCAGGCAAGCTAAAGGGGCCTTGCAGCCAGCAGGTCAACCCCAGGTAAGCGAATGGGGCCTTGCAGCCACCAGGTCAACGCTGGGAAGGGAATGGGGCCTGGCCCAGGCTGGGGGGGCACTTGTTGGAGGCTTAAGCCCATGTCGGGGGGGCACTTGATGGAAGCTTAAGCCCCTGGCGGTTGTGAGGGTCCTGCGTCCGCACTCCCAGTGGTTTTTTGGGAGTGAAGCCCAGGACGGCAGCAAGTCCGGTCACCAGGTCAACTCCAGGCATGCGTAGGGGAACTTTTGGAGCCCAGGTCAACCCTAGGCAAGCGAATGGGGCCTTGCAGACACCAGGTAAACTCGAGGCAAGTGAATGGGGCCTTGCAGACAGCAGGTCAACCCCAGGCAAGCGATTGGGGCCTTGCAGCCACCAGGTCAACCCCGGGCAAGCGAGTGGGGCCTTGCAGCTACCAGGACGACCCCCTGCAAGCCTATGGGGCCCTGCAGCCACCAGGTCAACCTCAGGCAAGTGAATGGGGCCTGGCCCAGGTGCGGGGGGCACTCCTTGGAGGCTTAAGTCCGGATGGGGGGGGCACTTGATGGAAGCTTAAGGCCCTTGTGTTTGTGGGGGTCCTGCGTCCACATTCCCACTGGTTTTTTGGGAGTGAAGCACAAGGGCGGCAGCAAGTCCGGGCTCCAGGACAACCCCAGGCATGCCTAGGGGGACTTTTGGAGCCCAGGTCAACCCCAGGCAAGCTAAAGGGGCCTTGCAGCCAGCAGGTCAACCCCAGGTAAGCGAATGGGGCCTTGCAGCCACCAGGTCAACGCTGGGAAGGGAATGGGGCCTGGCCCAGGCTGGGGGGGCACTTGTTGGAGGCTTAAGCCCATGTCGGGGGGGCACTTGATGGAAGCTTAAGCCCCTGGCGGTTGTGAGGGTCCTGCGTCCGCACTCCCAGTGGTTTTTTGGGAGTGAAGCCCAGGACGGCAGCAAGTCCGGTCACCAGGTCAACTCCAGGCATGCGTAGGGGAACTTTTGGAGCCCAGGTCAACCCTAGGCAAGCGAATGGGGCCTTGCAGACACCAGGTAAACTCGAGGCAAGTGAATGGGGCCTTGCAGACAGCAGGTCAACCCCAGGCAAGCGATTGGGGCCTTGCAGCCACCAGGTCAACCCCGGGCAAGCGAGTGGGGCCTTGCAGCTACCAGGACGACCCCCTGCAAGCCTATGGGGCCCTGCAGCCACCAGGTCAACCTCAGGCAAGTGAATGGGGCCTGGCCCAGGTGCGGGGGGCACTCCTTGGAGGCTTAAGTCCGGATGGGGGGGGCACTTGATGGAAGCTTAAGGCCCTTGTGTTTGTGGGGGTCCTGCGTCCACATTCCCACTGGTTTTTTGGGAGTGAAGCACAAGGGCGGCAGCAGCAAGTCCGGGCTCCAGGACAACCCCAGGCATGCCTAGGGGGACTTTTGGAGCCCAGGTCAACCCCAGGCAAGCTAAAGGGGCCTTGCAGCCAGCAGGTCAACCCCAGGTAAGCGAATGGGGCCTTGCAGCCACCAGGTCAACGCTGGGAAGGGAATGGGGCCTGGCCCAGGCTGGGGGGGCACTTGTTGGAGGCTTAAGCCCATGTCGGGGGGGCACTTGATGGAAGCTTAAGCCCCTGGCGGTTGTGAGGGTCCTGCGTCCGCACTCCCAGTGGTTTTTTGGGAGTGAAGCCCAGGACGGCAGCAAGTCCGGTCACCAGGTCAACTCCAGGCATGCGTAGGGGAACTTTTGGAGCCCAGGTCAACCCTAGGCAAGCGAATGGGGCCTTGCAGACACCAGGTAAACTCGAGGCAAGTGAATGGGGCCTTGCAGACAGCAGGTCAACCCCAGGCAAGCGATTGGGGCCTTGCAGCCACCAGGTCAACCCCGGGCAAGCGAGTGGGGCCTTGCAGCTACCAGGACGACCCCCTGCAAGCCTAGGGGCCCTGCAGCCACCAGGTCAACCTCAGGCAAGTGAATGGGGCCTGGCCCAGGTGCGGGGGGCACTCCTTGGAGGCTTAAGTCCGGATGGGGGGGGCACTTGATGGAAGCTTAAGGCCCTGGTGTTTGTGGGGTCCTGCGTCCACATTCCCAGTGGTTTTTTGGGAGTGAAGCACAAGGGCGGCAGCAAGTCCGGGCTCCAGGACAACCCCAGGCATGCCTAGGGGGACTTTTGGAGCCCAGGTCAACCCTAGGCAAGCGAATGGGGCCTTGCAGACACCAGGCGAGGCAAGTGAATGGGGCCTTGCAGACCAGCATGGGGCCTTGCAGACAGCAGGTCAACCCCAGGCAAGCGACTGGGGCCTTGCAGCCACCAGGTCAACCCCGGGCAAGCGAGTGGGGCCTTGCAGCTACCAGGACGACCCCCTGCAAGCCTATGGGGCCCTGCAGCCACCAGGTCAACCTCAGGCAAGTGAATGGGGCCTGGCCCAGGTGCGGGGGGCACTCCTTGGAGGCTTAAGTCCGGATGGGGGGGGCACTTGATGGAAGCTTAAGGCCCTTGTGTTTGTGGGGGTCCTGCGTCCACATTCCCAGTGGTTTTTTGGGAGTGAAGCACAAGGGCGGCAGCAAGTCCGGGCTCCAGGACAACCCCAGGCATGCCTAGGGGGACTTTTGGAGCCCAGGTCAACCCCAGGCAAGCTAAAGGGGCCTTGCAGCCAGCAGGTCAACCCCAGGTAAGCGAATGGGGCCTTGCAGCCACCAGGTCAACGCTGGGAAGGGAATGGGGCCTGGCCCAGGCTGGGGGGGCACTTGTTGGAGGCTTAAGCCCATGTCGGGGGGGCACTTGATGGAAGCTTAAGCCCCTGGCGGTTGTGAGGGTCCTGCGTCCGCACTCCCAGTGGTTTTTTGGGAGTGAAGCCCAGGACGGCAGCAAGTCCGGTCACCAGGTCAACTCCAGGCATGCGTAGGGGAACTTTTGGAGCCCAGGTCAACCCTAGGCAAGCGAATGGGGCCTTGCAGACACCAGGTAAACTCGAGGCAAGTGAATGGGGCCTTGCAGACAGCAGGTCAACCCCAGGCAAGCGATTGGGGCCTTGCAGCCACCAGGTCAACCCCGGGCAAGCGAGTGGGGCCTTGCAGCTACCAGGACGACCCCCTGCAAGCCTATGGGGCCCTGCAGCCACCAGGTCAACCTCAGGCAAGTGAATGGGGCCTGGCCCAGGTGCGGGGGGCACTCCTTGGAGGCTTAAGTCCGGATGGGGGGGGCACTTGATGGAAGCTTAAGGCCCTTGTGTTTGTGGGGGTCCTGCGTCCACATTCCCACTGGTTTTTTGGGAGTGAAGCACAAGGGCGGCAGCAAGTCCGGGCTCCAGGACAACCCCAGGCATGCCTAGGGGGACTTTTGGAGCCCAGGTCAACCCCAGGCAAGCTAAAGGGGCCTTGCAGCCAGCAGGTCAACCCCAGGTAAGCGAATGGGGCCTTGCAGCCACCAGGTCAACGCTGGGAAGGGAATGGGGCCTGGCCCAGGCTGGGGGGGCACTTGTTGGAGGCTTAAGCCCATGTCGGGGGGGCACTTGATGGAGGTCAACCCCAGGTAAGCGAATGGGGCCTTGCAGCCACCAGGTCAACGCTGGGAAGGGAATGGGGCCTGGCCCAGGCTGGGGGGGCACTTGGGGGGAGGCTTAAGCCCATGTCGGGGGGGCACTTGATGGAAGCTTAAGCCCCTGGCGGTTGTGAGGGTCCTGCGTCCGCACTCCCAGTGGTTTTTTGGGAGTGAAGCCCAGGACGGCAGCAAGTCCGGTCACCAGGTCAACTCCAGGCATGCGTAGGGGAACTTTTGGAGCCCAGGTCAACCCTAGGCAAGCGAATGGGGCCTTGCAGACACCAGGTAAACTCGAGGCAAGTGAATGGGGCCTTGCAGACAGCAGGTGAATCCCAGGCAAGCGATTGGGGCCTTGCAGCCACCAGGTCAACCCCGGGCAAGCGAGTGGGGCCTTGCAGCTACCAGGACGACCCCCTGCAAGCCTATGGGGCCCTGCAGCCACCAGGTCAACCTCAGGCAAGTGAATGGGGCCTGGCCCAGGTGCGGGGGGCACTCCTTGGAGGCTTAAGTCCGGATGGGGGGGGCACTTGATGGAAGCTTAAGGCCCTTGTGTTTGTGGGGGTCCTGCGTCCACATTCCCACTGGTTTTTTGGGAGTGAAGCACAAGGGCGGCAGCAAGTCCGGGCTCCAGGACAACCCCAGGCATGCCTAGGGGGACTTTTGGAGCCCAGGTCAACCCCAGGCAAGCTAAAGGGGCCTTGCAGCCAGCAGGTCAACCCCAGGTAAGCGAATGGGGCCTTGCAGCCACCAGGTCAACGCTGGGAAGGGAATGGGGCCTGGCCCAGGCTGGGGGGGCACTTGTTGGAGGCTTAAGCCCATGTCGGGGGGGCACTTGATGGAAGCTTAAGCCCCTGGCGGTTGTGAGGGTCCTGCGTCCGCACTGCCAGTGGTTTTTTGGGAGTGAAGCCCAGGACGGCAGCAAGTCCGGTCACCAGGTCAACTCCAGGCATGCGTAGGGGAACTTTTGGAGCCCAGGTCAACCCTAGGCAAGCGAATGGGGCCTTGCAGACACCAGGTAAACTCGAGGCAAGTGAATGGGGCCTTGCAGACAGCAGGTCAACCCCAGGCAAGCGATTGGGGCCTTGCAGCCACCAGGTCAACCCCGGGCAAGCGAGTGGGGCCTTGCAGCTACCAGGACGACCCCCTGCAAGCCTATGGGGCCCTGCAGCCACCAGGTCAACCTCAGGCAAGTGAATGGCAAGTGAAGGGCCTGGCCCAGGTGCGGGGGGCACTCCTTGGAGGCTTAAGTCCGGATGGGGGGGCACTTGATGGAAGCTTAAGGCCCTTGTGTTTGTGGGGGTCCTGCGTCCACATTCCCACTGGTTTTTTGGGAGTGAAGCACAAGGGCGGCAGCAAGTCCGGGCTCCAGGACAACCCCAGGCATGCCTAGGGGGACTTTTGGAGCCCAGGTCAACCCCAGGCAAGCTAAAGGGGCCTTGCAGCCAGCAGGTCAACCCCAGGCAAGCGAATGGGGCCTTGCAGCCACCAGGTCAATCCCAGGCAAGGGAATGGGGCCTTGCAGCCACCAGGTCAACCCCGGGCAAGCGAGTGGGGCCTTGCAGCTACCAGGACGACCCCCTGCAAGCCTATGGGGCCCTGCAGCCACCACTTGGCAAGTGAATGGGGCCTGGCCCAGGTGCGGGGGGCACTCCTTGGAGGCTTAAGTCCGGGGGGGCACTTGATGGAAGCTTAAGCCCCTGGCGGTTGTGAGGGTCCTGCGTCCACTCCCAGTGGTTTTTTGGGAGTGAAGCCCAGGGCGGCAGCAAGTCCGGTCACCAGGTCAACCCCAGGCATGCCTAGGGGAACTTTTGGAGCCCAGGTCAACCCTAGGCAAGCGAATGGGGCCTTGCAGACACCAGGTAAACTCGAGGCAAGTGAATGGGGCCTTGCAGACAGCAGGTCAACCCCAGGCAAGCGATTGGGGCCTTGGCCAGCCACCAGGTCAACCCCGGGCAAGCGAGTGGGGCCTTGCAGCTACCAGGACGACCCCCTGCAAGCCTATGGGGCCCTGCAGCCACCAGGTCAACCTCAGGCAAGTGAATGGGGCCTGGCCCAGGTGCGGGGGGCACTCCTTGGAGGCTTAAGTCCGGATGGGGGGGGCACTTGATGGAAGCTTAAGGCCCTTGTGTTTGTGGGGGTCCTGCGTCCACATTCCCAGTGGTTTTTTGGGAGTGCAAGCAGCAAGGGGCCAGCAAGTGCCTAGGGGGACTTTTGCATCAACCCTAGGGGTCCTCCAGGTCAACCCCAGGCCTTCAACCCCAGGCAAGCGAATGGGGCCTTGCAGCACCAGGTCAACCCCAGGCAAGCTGAATGGGGCCTTGCAGCCAGCAGGTCAACCCCAGGCAAGCGAATGGGGCCTTGCAGCCACCAGGTCAACCCCTGGGAAGGGAATGGGGCCTGGCAGCTGGGGGGGCACCAGGACAACCCCAGGCATGGGGGGGCACTTGAGCCCAGGTCAAGCCCCTGGCGGTTGTGGGGCCTGCAGCCACCAGGTTTTTTGGGAGTGCAAGTGAATGGGGCAAGTCCAGTCACCAGGTCAACCCAGGCATGCGTAGGGGAACTTTTGCCCAGCCCAGGTTAAGTCCCCAGGCAAGCTTAATGGGGCCTGCAGACACCAGGTTTTTTGGGAGTGCAAGTGAATGGGGCCAAGCAGACACCAGGTCAACCCCAGGCAAGCCTAGGGGAACCTTGCAGCCCCAGGTCAACCCTAGGCAAGCGAATGGGGCCTTGCAGACACCAGGTAAACCCGAGGCAAGTGAATGGGGCCCTGCAGCCACCAGGTCAACCTCAGGCAAGTGAATGGGGCCTTGCCCAGCGGGGGGCACTCCAGGCTTAAGTCCGGATGGGGGGGGCACTTGATGGAAGCTTAAGGCCCTTGTGTTTGTGGGGGTCCTGCGTCCACATTCCCAGTGGTTTTTTGGGAGTGAAGCCAGGGCGGCAGCAAGTCCGGGCTCCAGGACAACCCCAGGCATGCCTAGGGGGACTTTTGGAGCCCAGGTCAACCCCAGGCAAGCTAATGGGGCCTTGCAGCCACCAGGTCAACCCCAGGCAAGTGAATGGGGCCTTGCAGCCACCAGGTCAACGCTGGGAAGGGAATGGGGCCTGGCCCACTGGGGGGGCCTTGGAGGCTTAAGCCCATGTCGGGGGGGCACTTGATGGAAGCTTAAGCCCCTGGCGGTTGTGAGGGTCCTGCGTCCACACTCCCAGTGGTTTTTTGGGAGTGAAGCCCAGGGCGGCAGCAAGTCCGGTCACCAGGTCAACCCCAGGCATGCCTAGGGGAACTTTTGGAGCCCAGGTCAACCCTAGGCAAGCGAATGGGGCCTTGCAGACACCAGGTAAACTCGAGGCAAGTGAATGGGGCCTTGCAGACAGCAGGTCAACCCCAGGCAAGCGAATGGGGCCTTGCAGCCACCAGGTCAACCCCGGGCAAGCGAGTGGGGCCTTACCAACCCCAGGCATGCCTAGGGGGACTTTTGGAGCTCGAGGTACCAGGCAACCCCAGGCAAGTGAATGGGGCCTTGCAGCCACCAGGTCAACCCCAGGCAAGTGAATGGGGCCCTGGCACTCCTTGGAGGCTTAAGTCCGGATGGGGGGGGCACTTGATGGAAGCTTAAGGCCCTTGTGTTTGTGGGGCCTGCGTCCACATTCCCAGTGGTTTTTTGGGAGTGAAGCACAAGGGCGGGCAAGTCCGGGCTCCAGGACAACCCCAGGCATGCCTAGGGGGCACTTGGAGCCCAGGTCAACCCCAGGCAAGCTAAAGGGCCTTGCATTCACCAGGTCAACCCCAGGCAAGCGAATGGGGCCTTGCAGCCACCAGGTCAACCCAGGCAAGCGAATGGGGCCTTGCCCAGCACCAGGTCAACCCCGGGGGGGCACTTGAGGCAAGCGAATGGGGCCTTGCAGACACCAGGTGAACCTCGAGGCAAGTGAATGGGGCCTTGCCCACCAGGTCAACCCCAGGCAAGCGAATGGGGCCTTGCAGCCACCAGGTCAACTTAAGGCAAGCGAGTGGGGCCTTGCAGACACCAGGTTTTTTGGGAGGCAAGTGAATGGGGCCTTGCAGCCACCAGGTCAACCCCAGGCAAGCGAATGGGGCCTTGCAGCCCAGGTCAACCCCCTGCAAGCGAATGGGGCCTTGCAGCCACCAGGTCAACCTCAGGCAAGTGAATGGGGCCTGCAGCCAGCAGGTCAACCCAGGCTTAAGCGATGGGGGGGGCACTTGATGGAAGCTTAAGGCCCAGGTGTTTGTGGGGGTCCTGCGTCCACATTCCCAGTGGTTTTTTGGGAGTGAAGCACAAGGGCGGCAGCAAGTCCGGGCTCCAGGACAACCCCAGGCATGCCTAGGGGGACTTTTGGAGCCCAGGTCAACCCCAGGCAAGCTAAAGGGGCCTTGCAGCCAGCAGGTCAACCCCAGGCAAGCGAATGGGGCCTTGCAGCCACCAGGTCAACGCTGGGAAGGGAATGGGGCCTGGCCCAGGCTGGGGGGGCACTTGTTGGAGGCTTAAGCCCATGTCGGGGGGGCACTTGATGGAAGCTTAAGCCCCTGGCGGTTGTGAGGGTCCTGCGTCCGCACTCCCAGTGGTTTTTTGGGAGTGAAGCCCAGGCGGCAGCAAGTCCGGTCACCAGGTCAACCCCAGGCATGCGTAGGGGGAGCCACCAGGTCAACCCCAGGCAAGCGAATGGGGCCTTGCAGACACCAGGTAAACCGGAGGGAAGTGAATGGGGCCTGCAGTCCACATTCCCAGGCAAGCCTTGCAGACCAGGTCAACCCCAGGCAAGCGAATGGGGCCTTGCAGACACCAGGTAAACTCGAGGCAAGTGAATGGGGCCTTGCAGACACCAGGTCAACCCCAGGCAAGCGATTGGGGCCTTGCAGCCACCAGGTCAACCCCGGGCAAGCGAGTGGGGCCTTGCAGCTACCAGGACGACCCCCTGCAAGCCTATGGGGCCCTGCAGCCACCAGGTCAACCTCAGGCAAGTGAATGGGGCCTGGCCCAGGTGCGGGGGGCACTCCTTGGAGGCTTAAGTCCGGATGGGGGGGGCACTTGATGGAAGCTTAAGGCCCTTGTGTTTGTGGGGGTCCTGCGTCCACATTCCCAGTGGTTTTTTGGGAGTGAAGCACAAGGGCGGCAGCAAGTCCGGGCTCCAGGACAACCCCAGGCATGCCTAGGGGGACTTTGGAGCCCAGTCAACCCCCAGGTCAACCCCCAAGTGAATGGGGCCTTGCACAGCAGGTAATCCCAGACTGGGGCCTTGCAGCCACCAGGTCAACCCCAGGTAAGCGAATGGGGCCTTGCAGCCACCAGGTCAACGCTGGGAAGGGAATGGGGCCTGGCCCAGGCTGGGGGGGCACTTGTTGGAGGCTTAAGCCCATGTCGGGGGGGCACTTGATGGAAGCTTAAGCCCCTGGCGGTTGTGAGGGTCCTGCGTCCGCATTCCCAGTGGTTTTTTGGGAGTGAAGCACCAGGTCAACCCAGGCAGCAAGGGTCTTTTGGAGCACCAGGTCAACCCAGGCAAGCGAATGGGGACTTTTGGAGCACCAGGTCAACCCCAGGCAAGCGAATGGGGCCTTGCAGACACCAGGTCAACCCCAGGCAAGTGAATGGGGCCTTGCAGCCACCAGGTCAACCCCAGGCAAGCGATTGGGGCCTTGCAGCCACCAGGTCAACCCCGGGCAAGCCTATGGGGCCTTGCAGCCACCAGGTCAACCCCCTGCAAGCCTGGCCCAGGTGCGGGGGGCACTCCTTGGAGGCAGTCCAGGCACTTGATGGAAGCTTAAACCTCCCAGTGGTTTTTTGGGAGTGAAAGGCAGAATGGGGCCAGGCATGCAGCCACCAGGTCAGGCAAGTGAATGGGGCCTTGCAGACCCAGGCAAAGGCAAGCGAATGGGGCCTTGCAGCCACCAGGTCAACCCCAGGCAAGCGAATGGGGCCTTGCAGCCTCCAGGTCAACCCCAGGCAAGCGAATGGGGCCTTGCAGCCACCAGGTCAACCCCAGGCAAGTGAATGGGGCCTTGCAGCCACCAGGTGGAACTCAGGCAAGGCTACATGGGGCATTGCAGCCACCAGGACAATGCAATGCAAGCGAAAGGGCCTTGCAACAAGTCAACCCCCTGCGAACCTATGGGGTCCTGCAGCCATCAGGGCAACCCCAGGCAAGCGAATGGGGCCTTGCAGCCACCGGGTCAACCCCATTTAAGCGTTTTTTGGGGCCTTGAAGCCACCAGGTCAACCCCAGCAAGCCTACGGGGCCTTCAACCCCAGGCATGCGACTTTTGGAGCCCAGGTGAACCCCAGGCAAGCGAAATGGGGCCTTGCAGCCACCAGGTAAACCCAGGCAAGCGAATGGGGCCTTGCAGACAGCAGGTCAACCCCAGGCAAGCGATTGGGGCCTTGCAGCCACCAGGTCAACCCCAGGCAAGCTGAGTGGGGCCTTGCAGCCACCAGGTGTAACCCAGGCAAGCCTATGGGGCCTTGCAGCCACCAGGTCAACCCCAGGCAAGAGAATGGGGCCTAGCAGGCACGAGGTCAACCCCAGGAAAGAGAATGGCGCCTTGCAGCCACCAGGTCAACCCAATTTAATATAATGGGGCCTTGCAGCCACCAGGTCAACCCCAGGCAAGTGAATGCGGCCTTGGACCCAGCAGTTGAACCCCAGGTAAGGGAATGGGGCCTTGCAGCCACCAGGTAGACCCCAGGCAAGCGAATGGGGCCTTGCAGCCACCAGGTCACCGCAATGTAAGCGAGTGGGGCCTAGCAGCCACCAGGTCAACCCCAGGCAAGCGAATGGGGCCTTGCAGCCACCAGGTCAACCCCAGGCAAGCGAATGGGGCCTTGCAGCCACCAGGTCAACCCCAGGCAAGTCAATGGGGTCTTGCAGACACCAGGTCAACGCAATACAAGCGAATGTCCCCTCTCAGCCAGCAGGTCAACCCCAGGAAAGCGAATGGGGCTTTGGACCCAGCAGGTCAACCCCAGTTAAGGGAATGGGGCATTGAAGCCACCAGGTCGACCCCAGGCCAGTGAATGGGGACTTGTAGCCACCAGATCAACCCCAGGCAAGCGAATGGGGCCTTGC
>NW_028324707.1:0-3266 GCF_052110815.1 Crocodylus siamensis
CAGGTCAACCCAATGTAAGAGAATGGGGCCTTGGAGCCACCAGGTCAACCCAATGTAAGCGAATTGCGCCTAGCAGCTACTAGGTCAACCGAATGTAAGTGAAAGGGGCCTTGCAGCCAGCACGTTAACCCCAGCATAGCGACTGGGGCGTTGTAGCCACCAGGTCTACCCGAGGCAAGCGAATGGGGCCTTCGACACTGAAGGTCAACCCCAGGCCAGTGAATGGGGCCTTGCAGCTACCAGGTTGACCCCAGGCCAGTGAATGGGGTCTTGCAGCCACCAGGTTAACCCCAGGCCAGTGAATGGGGCCTTGCAGCCACCAGGTCATTCCCAGGCAAGGGAATGGGGTCTTGCAGCCACCAGGTCAACCCAATATAAGCGAATTGCGCCTAGCAGCCACCAGCTACTAGGTCCACCGAATGTATGTGAAAGGGGCCTTGCAGCCACGAGGTCAACCCCAGCATAGCGACTGGGGCCTTGCAGCCACCAGGTCAACCCCAGGCAAGCGAATGGGGCCTTGCAGCCACCAGGTCAACCCAATGTAAGCGAATGGGGCCTGGCAGCCACCAGGTCAACCCCAGGCAAGCAAATGGGGCCTTGCAGCCACCAGGTCAACCCCAGGCAAGCGAATGGGGTCTTGCAGACACCAGGTCAATGAAAAACAAGCGATTGGCCCCTTGCAGCCACCAGGTCAACCACCAGCCAAGCGACTGGGGCGTTGTAGCCACCAGATCAACCTCAGGCAAGCGAATGGGGCCTTGCAGCCACCAGGTCAACCCAATGTAAGGGAATGGGGTCTACCAGCCACCAGGTCAACCCCAGGCAAGCGAATGGGGCCTTGCAGCCACCAGGTCAACCCAATGTAAGCGAATTGGGACTAGCAGCCTCTAGGTCAACCAAATGTAAGTGATAGGGGCCTTGCAGCCAGCACGTTAAACCCAGGCATGCGAATGGGGCCTTGCAGGCACCAGGTCAAGCCGAGCCAAGCGACTGTGACGTTGCAGCTACCAGGTCAACCCCAGACAAGAGAATGGGGCCTAGCAGCCACCAGGTCAACCCCAGGCAAGCGAATGGGGCCTTGGACCCAGCAGGTCAACCCCAGGTAGAGGTAATGGGGCCCTGCAGCCACCAGTTCGACCCCAGGCCAGTGAATGGGGCCTTACAGCCACCAGGACAACCCCAGGCAAGCGAATGGGGCCTTGCAGCCACCAGGTCAACCCCAGGCAAGGGAATGGGGCTTTGCAGCCACCAGGTCAACCCAATGTTAGAGAATGGGGCCTCGCAGACACCAGGTCAACCCCACGCAAGGGAATGGGGTCTTGCAGACACCAGGTAAACGCAATACAAGTGAAAGGCCGCTTGCAGCCAGCAGGTCAAACCCAAGAAAGCGATTGGGGCATTGGACCCAGCCGGTCAACCCCAGGTAAGGGAATGGGGACTTGCAGCCACCAGGTCGACCCCAGTATAGTGAATGGGGCCTTGCAGCCACCAGGTCAACCCCAGGCAAGCGAATGGGGCCTTGCAGGCACCAGGTAAATCCAATATAAGAGAATGGGGCCTAGCAGCCACAAGGTCAACCCCAGGCAAGCGAATGGGGCCTTGCAGCCACCAGGTCAACCCAATGTAAGCGAATTGGGACTAGCAGCCTCTAGGTCAACCCAATGTAAGTGAAAGGGGCCTTGCAGCCAGCACGTTAAACCCAGGTAAGTGAATGGGGCCTTGCAGGCACCAGGTCAAACCCAGGCAAGCGACTGGGACGTTGTAGCTACCAGGTCAACCCCAGACAAGAGAATGGGGCCTAGCAGCCACCAGGTCAACCCCAGGCAAGCGAATGGGGCCTTGGACCCAGCAGGTCAACCCCAGACAAGCGAATGGGGCCTTGCAGCCACCAGGTCAACCCAATGTAAGAGAATGGGGCCTCGCAGACACCAGGTCAACCCCAGGCAAGCTAATGGGGCCTTGTAGCCACCAGGTCGACCCCAGGCCAGTCAATGGGGCCTTGCAGCCACCAGGTCAACCCCAGGCAAGCGAATGGGGCCTTGCAGCCACCAGGTCAACCCCAGGCAAGGGAATGGGGCCTTGCAGCCACCAGGTCAACCCAATGTAAGAGAATGGGGCCTCGCAGACAACAGGTCAACCCCAGGCAAGCTAATGGGGCCTTGTAGCCACCAGGTCGACCCCAGGCCAGTCAATGGGGCCTTGCAGCCACCAGGTCAACCCCAGGCAAGCGAATGGGGCCTTGCAGCCACCAGGTCAACCCCAGGCAAGGGAATGGGGCCTTGCAGCCACCAGGTCAACCCAATGTAAGAGAATGGGGCCTCGCAGCCACCAGGTCAACCCCACGCAAGGGAATGGGGTCTTGCAGACACCAGGTAAATGCAATACAAGTGAAAGGCCGCTTGCAGCCAGCAGGTCCAACCCAAGAAAGCGATTGGGGCATTGGACCCAGCCGGTCAACCCCAGGTAAGGGAATGGCGACTTGCAGCCACCAGGTCGACCCCAGTATAGTGAATGGGGCCTTGCAGCCACCAGGTCAACCCCAGGCAAGTGAATGGGGCCTTGCAGGCACCAGGTAAATCCAATGTAAGAGAATGGGGCCCAGCAGCCACAAGGTCAACCCCAGGCAAGCGAATGGGGCCTTGCAGCCACCAGGTCAACCCAATGTAAGAGAATGGGGCCTTGGAGCCACCAGGTCAACCCAATGTAAGCGAATTGCGCCTAGCAGCTACTAGGTCAACCGAATGTAAGTGAAAGGGGCCTTGCAGCCAGCACGTTAACCCCAGCATAGCGACTGGGGCGTTGTAGCCACCAGGTCAACCCCAGGAAAGCGAATGTGGCCTTGAACCCAGTAGTTCCACCCCAGGTAAGGGAATGGGGCCTTGCAGCTACCAGGTCGACCCCAGGCCAGTTAATGGGGCCTTGCAGGCACCAGGCAAACCCCAGGCAAGCGAGTGGGGCCTTGCAGACACCAGGTCACCCCAATGTAAGAGAATTGGGCCTGGCACCCACGAGGTCAACCCCAGCCAAGCGACTGGGGCCTGACAGCTACCAGGTCAAGCCCAGGCAAGTGAATGGGGCCTTGCAGCCACCAGGTTAACCCCAGGCAAGCGAATGGGGCCTTATAGCCACCAGATTCTACCCCAGGGAAGCGAATGGGGTCTTTCAGACACCAGGTTCAATGCAAACCATGTGAATGGCCCCTTGCAGCTAGCAGGTCAACCCAATGTAACAGAATGGGGCCTAGCAGCCACCAGGTCAACCCCAGG
>NW_028324708.1:0-29257 GCF_052110815.1 Crocodylus siamensis
ACCTCTTCTACACTTAACCATGGGATAGTGATGGGCCGTACATGCCATATCACATCCCAGCTGTGCCTTATGCCCCACGGGGCAGCTCCCTGGTCACTAGCTGGGAGCCCCAAGAGTGGTTACCCAGTTCCCTCTTGGTACCACTGGGTTGTAACAGCAGGATACAGTTTGCTGGAGGGGAGAGGAACAGCTCTCTTGGTCATCCATAACCATGCACCTGCTCCGCTCAGTTCCACTCCAGTCCATGCTGCACAACAGAGATATTTTGGGTGTGCTGAGACATTACAGTGTGGGCTTCAGACCTTTGATGACACCTTCACGACATCCTCCCGTCAATTTGAACACGCAGAGCATGAGGCATGAGTTTGATACCAGAATCATCTTTCCTGGTTGTCAGTGGGATGATCCCACAGCAGACAGGGGATGACAAGGTTCATCGTTTCCAACATGGGTTTTTTTACATCAGTGCAATGTTTATACATTGTAGCTTCTTGTAACAGGGGGCCTACTGGGGCCGATCTCCGCGTGGCCCGCCCACGTATTCTTGGGCTAACCACCCGCCTTCTCGCCCGCCACGTCTTGGTCTTAATTGATTAGTTAATAGATGTGATTAGGTGGGAGGCGGCCCATTTTCTGCCCCACTGCTAGAGGCCACTATCTGCAGCTTCATTCCTCCCCTACACCGCAGCCCAAGCCTTGGCGATGACATCATGATGTTTTCAAATGTGCCAGTTCCCCACGATGGGACCCTGCACGAGTTCCTCCCTTCAGGTAGACACTGCCCCCATCATACTGGGCCACATATCTCCCCGCCACCACTTCCCCTTCGCGTGCGGTCCCCTCACTGGGACCTTCGGCTCACACTAGCCCTGGTCCACCTCCAGGCCAGTCGGGACCCCAGTCCCCCAGCTCTTGGGCATCCCTCTCCGTGGGCCTTGTTGCCTTTCTGACCCTCCTGGTCCTGGCCCCCACCTAGGCCAGTTGTGAATCTCTGGCAGGCCTCGCTGTATGACCTGTACTCTTTTCCCACGGTCCCCCTCTCTGGGTCCTGCTTTACAGGCATGGGGAGCTGGGGTTACCTCACAGGGGACTCTCACTCCCCCCCGGGCAGCAGGTCGTGGTACTACCGCTGGTGTTACATTTGACCCAAACTCTGCCTCCCAGCATTGGAGCACTTACTGGGCTCAGGACTGGGCTCTCTCTCGCTGGCCAAGCCCCTATTCTCCCTTCACTGGGCTCCACATTGCCCTCTCCCTGGGGCTTCTGATCACTGCCCCTCTCGCTGTGGCGCCTCAGCTCTGCCCCCTCTCGACCGGGGCTCAGATGCTATACTCGGCCCAAACTCTGCCTCCCAGCATTGGAGCACCTAGTGGGGTCAGGACTGGGCTCTCTCTGGCTGAGCCCCTTCTCCCATCACAGGGCTCCACACGCTGCCCCCCCGCCACACACACACACACACACACACACTGGGGGCTCCACACACTGCCCCCCCCACACACACACAACCGGGGGCTCCGCACACTGCCCCCCCCACACACACACACCTGGGGGCTCTGCACGCTGCCCCCCCACACAACTGCGGGCTTGCACGCTGCCCCCCCCATCCCCAACTGAGGGCTCCACACGCTGCCCCCCCACACCCACGCACACCTGGGGGCTCCGCACGCTGCCCCCCACGCACACACACACACACAACTGGGGGCTCCGCACTGCTCATAACGCCCCCTTTACTCAAGGTCTCAGGGCTTCCCCCCACAGGCGGGCTCAGGTCGCTGTAGCCGTGCCTGGCCCCAGCTCTCCTCCCTGGGGTCTCAAACCCCCACAACTACCTCTGGAGTACCACGACCCACCCTAAGGTGAGGGCTAGGGCTTAAAGCGCCCCAACTCGCCTTTCACCAGGGTGATCACAGGGCCCACTTGGCCAGGGCCAGGAGGAGGTTGACCAGGAGGTCCCAGGACTTGGTGGGGCCACGGATGGGGTGACCAAAAACAAAAAGGTGGGGGGTGAAATTCAACCAGAACCTCGAGAGGAGGTTCTGGAGCTGGAGGTGGAGCAGCCTGGCGCACTCGAGGGCCACGTGCGCCAGGGTCGCCCTCTGCCCGCAGAAGGGGCAGGAGACCGGGGTGTCCATGAAGCTCACCACGTACATGGCCGTGGCAATGGCTCCATGGAGGAGCCGCCAGCAGAGGTCCCCAGTGGCTCATGGGGTGAGGGTGGAGTACAGACTCAGCCACTGGGGTGCCCCAGCCACACAGGACTTGGCCAACAAAAGCAAGGACATCAGGAGGTAGGGCAGATTTCACCTCCCAGACCAAATGGCAGGTTGTACGTGTCGTGGCTAGACCCCTGCGCCAGGCCAGCAGAGCGGGCTCCCGCCTGCCGTAGTCCAGGAGGTCTCCAATACGGGCAACGCCAGCCAGGATCAACTTCTGTCGCAACTCGGCGGTCAGCACCTCCAGCTGGGTCAGAAACCTCCTGCTGGAGCATGGAGCAGGGACCGCGGGAGGGCACTGCGCGCCCACCATCGTTAACTCGTCAGTACTCGAACTAGAGTTCACAAATGAATTGATATTGGAGTGGGCAGGCAACTAATTAAAATGCTGAGGAGAAGGAGGGGCCAAGAGCCATAATGTTTAGCCAGCTAAGCTAAGAGTTAAAGCTTTGGCTGGATATCCGCTGGGCTTTATGTGGGAGTTTGTGTATAAGAGCACAAAATAAACACATGCACAGGAATGTATTAACCCAAATGTAAGTATCTTGTTAGATATAACAGAATATAAGTTATAAAACGGGATAAAACAGTAAAAAAAGGTATATTAACATCTACCAGAGTCACACAGTAACGTTCAAGCTGGGAACACGCAGATAACAAGCTGGAGTTGCTTCACAATCCTGGCTACTGGCCCACAGATGCACAAACTCATACTCCCGCTCTCATGCAACAGTCTCTTCTCTGTCAAACGGTCTATTGTTACACAGCTTACATACACCAAACCTTTTTTATAGGCACACTGAACGACACAGGGACTTCCTGCCCCTGGGGCAGGGGGCTGGACTCGAGGATCTTCCAAGGTCCCCTCCAGCCCTAATGTCTGCATCTATGAAATGTCTAGGAAAACCTTGCACTCACCGCTCATCAGGTGGACGCTCACCACTACGCACGCTCCACAGCAAACCTGGGTCACTTATGTCAGCAAAGGGCAAGAGCCCACTCTTGCTAGAATAATCTTAACTGAACTGACTACTACACGGGCGCAGCATAAGATGTTATGTACTCAAACAGCAACTATAACAACTTAGGCAGGGGAGTTGTCCAGGGGACTAAAAATTCCTGCCGTCACCATGCCCCACACCAGGGCAGTCTCAGGACGAGCACAGTACGGCAGCAGGTTCCTTACACTTCGGTGTGGGGCAGGCGAGGGAATGCACTAACCCCCGTTGCAGACCGAGTGCTGGCGCTGAGATGGGCTGTTGTGGGCTGGGCTGAAGGGGCTGGCACTCCCAACTGTGTTCCCACCGCATCCTGCTGTGGGTCCCTGCGCCATGGTCTCCAGAGCAGCTCGACCTAGAGAGCTGTGGGACAGGACAGGGGGCACCACCCAAACCCCAAACCTGTGTTGGGAGAGAGGAGAAGAACAGGGGACAAATTTGCATGAAGGGGCCAGTCTGAACAGAGGGAATTTAAGAGACTCATGGAGTCCCAGCCAGAGACCCACTTGCCTGAGGAAGCCAAGCTGACTGGATCCCCAACATGGCCTGGGCCCCGCTTCTCCTCATAGCCCTCAGTTATTGCACCCGTACTATGAAGGGACAAGATCTCACGGTCTCCCTGCCCAGGGCCATTTTCACTTCCCCACATCCCTGCATTGTGAATTATACTAATGAACTGTACTCATTTACTACAGTAAATTATACTAATGAGATTTACAAGAACTTTCTTCCAATATTTTCTCCTCTTCTTTCAGGTTCCCTTGCCCAGTGTGTGGTTACTCAGCCATCATCAGTGTCGGTGTCTTTAGGACAAACCGCTCAGCTCACCTGCTCTGGGAACAACATAGGTGGCAAAAATGTGAGCTGGTACAAGGAAAATCCTGGCAGTGCCCCACGACTTGTTATATACAGTAATAACAACAGACCCGCCAGCACGCCTGACCGATTCTCTGGTGCCAGCTCTGGTGACACGGCCACGTTGAGCATCACTGGAGTCCAGGCTGGGGACGAGACTGATTATTATTGTGTTGCATGGGATAGCGAGAGCAACTCTTTACACAGTGACACGATGCACTGGGGAAGTGATACAGAGATCTCCGGTTGTTTCTGTGATGCTATGACCGGCCAGCTCAGCTGTGGGGAAGCAGATTTCACATGCCACTTCCCAGGGATCCCTCCAGGCATGCTGCAATCACAGCCTGTCCCCTCCCCACAGAGACAGTCTCACCTAACACCCAGGACACTGTGCAGGGCAGGATGGTTCAGAGCCCTGGGATCTTCTCTTGCTCCTGCCAGAGCCCCCACCCAACTGGGTGCCCCACTCTCATCTGTCACCACACTGGGTGCCCCGCTAAACGAGGACACCTCACCCCTGGTACCATCCACAGTGCGACTCTGCTTTCTGAAGCAGTCCTTCCACAGGGGGACAAGCTCCTGTCTCCTCCCATCTTTAACAGAGGTCTCCTCCCTTCCTCCCAGGGATTGCAGCTCCCCTGGGAAGACTGACTCCTCTTGGAAGGAAGGTGTCAGGGAGCTCATTTTTAACAGGAATCTGCCAGGAGTCGGAGCCCTGCATGAAGCCACAGAGCTGGGACAGGCAATCAGGACTCGTAGTAGAGATGATATCTTTTATTAGACCAACAAGATTTTTGCAGAAAAATTACTTTAATTGCAAGCTTTCGGGTACAAATACCCTTCCTCGGGCATTGGAGAAGAGATTGTGAAAATTCTCCTGGGTAGAACTGAAAGTTCATATTTCATAGGACTTCACAGAGGAGTCAATAGATGGAAAACTCCTCTGGGCAGATATTTATAGCTAAGAAAGAGAGAGAGAGAGAGGAGGAAGGACAGCAAGTGCCATCCAGCCCCCCAGAGAGGGTGGGCAGGGACACTGTGATTGCATTGGGCTGGATGGCAGCAGCAGCACTTTCCCTGTTGTTCTTCTGCTGGGAATCTGAGCGGTTGGTGCGAGCCTCAAGGGGGGACCACTGAGGTGTCACCCACGATGAGTGCCTGCTCGGTTCCTTACAGCAGGGCTACCTTTATCCCCTGCAATATGTTCACTCTGCTCAAATAGGAACCCCAAAACCCTCCGCAATTACCAGCTGATCCATTCCCCCAGGAGATGTGAGTTGGGGGAAAAGGGCTTCAAGCAGGTGTGAGACGGGGGTAACAGAGTTTGTGACTTCACGCCTAAGAGGACAGAAAAGTCTTTGGCCAAACTGAGCCCTCTCCCCAAACCTCAGCTCCCAGTAGAGTGACATCAGAGCCCAGAGAGTGAGGCCCAGTATGACTGACTCCTTGACAAACAGGCCTGACATCAGTGGAGCTGCAGGGAGGGTGGGAACTGATGCGGAGGGGTCTGTGTGCGGGTAGGAGCAGGGATCAGCCTCTCCGGGAGCCCTGCAAGCAGGTAGCTGCTCTGCTGAGGCAGGGTCCAGCTGTGAGATCCCTCCCGGGTCCAGCACCAGCATCACTCCAGGGTCCAGGCGTCAGCATAGCGCACACACAGAAGATGCAGTAGTTTCAGCACAGAGGGGCTTTGGTGCCTGCTGTTCTGAGGCAGCAGAAGGCAGCTGAACCAAGCCAGGGATGCTCGTGGACATTTTCTGTCTGTACAGCTGTGACAACCAAGCTGAGGACAAGAGCTCAGATGCACAGCCCTGGGTGAGTTGCCCCACTGCTACCCCATGGTCTCTACCACAGGGTTCAGTGGTGCCAAGGCCTACAGTGACTGCCCTCCTCACCATCACTGAATGATGCTTCCCTGAAGCCAGGGAATGACACTGGCAGGACCCCCTGCCCTTTCCCAGCAGCCCCATCTCCGCTCTCGCTCAGCAGCATGATCAATCACACTATCACAACCCAGCCAGAACATGCCCAATACCAGCCATTTCCCAGGCTCACTGAGCATGCAATCCCCATTTTAACTTCAGCCAGGCAGGCTCTGTCCAAAGCCTCGCACAGCACCACCAAATTCCCAAATGGCCGAGAAGCTTTGAGAAGCAGGCCGTGGATATGGTGACACTTTTCCTACTGGGAGGGGGCCCTTTCACTCCACCCAGCTGCTGGGACACTTGCTCTCTCCCCTCCCGCCAGCTCCAGCGTCCAACCCAGCCCCAGGGAGTCTGCAGTCAGCACTGGGGTCTCCTTGTGGGCACTAAGGTTTGGGATTCAGCTCTGCCACGCAAAACAGCTGGCTCCACGTTCCAGTGGGATGAGGAGCGAAACTCCTCCACCAGAGCACACTGCCCTGTGCACAGCACGTCTCAGCAAACTGCTCGGCTAATGTGCAGAGGAGAAAAGGTTGAGAAACACTACGTGAAAATCTCCATGAAACTCTCCTGCCACCAGCAGTAGCCTGGCAGCATCCCCCAGCTTGTGATGTTCAAGGATAAGGAGAGATCCTCTGATGTCCCTGCCCGGTCTCTGGGGCCAGCCCTGCTACCGCAGCCACACTGGCCATCACCAGAGTCCAAGCCCAGGCCGAGGCGGACTATTACTGCCAGGTGTTGTTCGAAGGCGGCAGCACTCATCACAGTGACACAGGAAGAGGGGAAATGGGACAGAAGCTTCTTGTTCTGAAGAGGAAACACTTGATACCAAATATTCCCCTGAGACGACAAGCTGCAACTGTCAGCAAGGCTTTTTTTTTTTTTTTTCTTTTTTTTTTTTTTTTTTTTTAATTTTTTTTGCACCGGTCCTGGAAGCACTGTCATACCAGGTCAATGCATGGAGTGGATGGAGCACGCTCCGGTTCCACCAACCAACACCAAAAAGAATTTTAAAAAAATAGAATTATGTAACTTAGCTGAATAAAATATGTGAGCACCCTCTGGTGACAGACCCTAGGGAAAGCTCAGGATTGGCGCGGGGCATGTAGCCAGGGCCATCACCCACGGCATGACGGTGTGAGCCTTCACCCCTCCGAGGGGCTCCCTGCTCACGGCACAGCCCCCCACAACAGCCCTGCCCCGCGCAGGGTGTGCGCGGGGCCCTTCTGCAACCGAGTGCCACGTGTCCCCACCCTGTGCCCAGCTTCCCTGCAGGCAGCCACTTGTCAGCCGGCAGATCCCAGGCCCAAGTCCCGTCCTGCTGGCTGTGCTGTCTGGGTGAGGGGCTGGGCCTGGCTGAGTTCGGGGAGCAACACTCCTGCCGTGGCTCCTGTTCCTCATCCTGCCGTGGCTCCCAGTGCTGCAGTGGGACACGCTGCCCTCCCTCCCCCTCCATCTCCAGAGCAGGCGTCTTGCACCAAGCTAGGTGACAGGCAGAGCAGGAGTGAGGCTCCCCTGCCCAAAACCTGCACACGGTGAGAAGGGAGGGCTAGTCAGGCTGGCACACGATCCCCAAGTTGCCTACTCAAGGTGACCCGACCCAGCCCTGCTGCTTGTGCTCCGGGCACCAGACCTCAGCAGTCCTGCACATGGCCCTGCTGTAGCTGGGCAGGAAGAGGCGCATGGGGCAGAAACAGAAGATCGGTCCCCCTTCCTGCAGCCCCGTCCCCTCCCCCTGCCTGCCTGGCTCCCCCCTGCAGGGGACAGTAGTACAGGCCGACCAGGATCCAGCCAGCTGCTGGGACACTTAGTACCCGCGTTTCACTCAGCTCCAGCTCCAGCTCCAGCTCCAGCTCCAGCTCGGGGCAGTCTGCAGCCAGTGCTGCTGTCTCTTCCTGGCCCCAAAGCCTGGGGGCCAGGGCCTGCCAGGACAGCACCTTGCACCCAAGTGAAAGCCATATGACCAGCCCCTGCCCATGGGAACAAACCGCATGCACTGAGTGTCTGAGTCCTTCGAGGCACGAACTCTGTGGGATGAGCTTGACTTTGAGATCAGTTTGCAGGTTGGGGGGGATTCTTGCTGCCGTCCTCATCCTCCACCCCTTCCACGGGGACAAGGGAACGTAACTCCCCTGCCTCCCTTCTCACCTTCAAAGAAGACCTGCATGCCCCCACCCACCTCCCTCCTCCGGGATGGGGCCCTCTGCATGGCCTGGCGGAGGAGTGGGCAGCGCCCAGGACAGAGTGAAGAAGGGCGTCCACTCCTTACACATTGGCTCTTTATGCAGGGAGATCCTTTTCTTGTGGACTGACCCCGCTTGCACGTGGCTCCTCCCCTGTGCCCACAGGGGCCAGTCAGACAGGAGCACATTAGCAACAAGGCCCCACTTCCTTGCTCCCCTCCCCTCCACTTCCCCTCACTGCCTATATAAGAGGCAGGCATGGGAGGGCATTTTCGGTGTGTTTGCCCCTCTCTCCCCTGCAAGGGCCCGTGATCTCCTCGCCATGCTGTGGGCTCCCCTCCTGGTCCTGGTGGGGACGTGGTGCGCAGGTGAGAGTGGGCAGAGGGATCATTACCCAGAGAAGTGGCTGCTGCAGCCAGCGCCCCAAGCACAGGACCAGCAGGAGGGCAGCACTGGGCGCATGTGACGGGGTCTGCATGTTGTTTTCCAGGTGCCAGATCACAGTCTCTGCTCACTCAGCCGCCCTCACAGTCAGTGTCCCCAGGGACCACCGTGAAACTCTCCTGCACCATGAGCAGTGGGAACAGCATCAGTGGCTACTATGTGAACTGGTACCAGCAGAAACCTGGGACCCCCCCTCAGTACCTGCTGTATTACAAGTCGGACTCTGAGAAGCACCAGGGCTCCGGGGTCCCCGCTCGCTTCTCTGGCTCCAAGGACACGTCCAGTAACAGCGGCTACCTGACCGTCGCCGGGGTCCTCGCGGAGGACGAGGCTGACTATTACTGTGCTGTGTGGCACAGTGATGCTTGTCACAGTGGCACAGCCACAGGGGGAAGTGAGACAAAAACCTCCTGTGCCCTCCCCCAGCCGGGAGCCGGCAAGGAGCCTCTGCAGGGGAGCGACCGGTTCTCTGCCAACCCCCGTCTGAGTGGGATGTCGGGAGCTCTTCCCTTGTTTCCCCCACGGAGCCCCTCTGCTCTCTGTGACATGTCTCCTCAAGTGTCCAGAGTCAGGACATCGTAGAGCTGCGGAGCTGCCCCTCTCCTACCTGACTCCTTCCACCTTCCCAGTGTCACCCACCGTTACGCAGCCACAGCCCCGTCCTCTCAGCACGTGAACAAACTGTTAGTCTTGGAGGAAATGCCTGTGAGGCCCTTGTTTTACTTTTAAAATGTGGAGCCAGGACAGAGAGAGATGTGGAGGCAGCAGAGACTTTCCCCTCTGCCCTCAGCTCTGATTAGAGCAGCCACCAAGGTTTGGGGTCAGGGCCATGACAATGACAATGACCTTCTCCTGCACCGAGGCCTTAGGGGAACGACACTTGAGTCTCTTGGCCCCAGAGGAGCCTTCTCTGTGCACAGATGGAGCCTTTTGGGTCACTTTGTCCCTGAGATTGGACCGGGTTTTATTTGCACGTGTTCTTCCCTATGTCCCTAACTTTCTCTGAGAGCAGGCAGCGAGCAGGAGCCAGATCTGCCCAAAGGGGCCGTTCCCATCTCCAGGGGTTTAAAAGGACTCAAAGACCGTTGGGTTCAGGAAGTCAGGCTAATCTGGATTCCCACCATGGCCTGAGCCCCCTGTCCTCCTCGTCCTGCTCACCACACTGGCATGGTGAGGAAGAAGGGCCTTTTCTATGTAACTTCCTTGACAGAGGTTTTCCTTTCTCCAGCCTGCTCTGCCTCCAATGTGTGTACTCTCTCTGTACATTTACTCACATTTGACTATGCCCAATGTTTTCCCCTCCTGTCCCAGGGTCCCTTGCCCAGAACATGGTGACTGGGCCACCATCAATGCCTATGTCTCTGGGACAAAGATAAACTGGCCTCCTCTGAGGACAACAGAGATATCAAAAGAGCGCAGAGTCAGTGTACCAACAGGAGCCTCACAGGGCCCTCATGCTCATTATGTCTGATGCTATACGCAGACCCTCCAGCATCCCTGACCGAGTCCTGGGTTTCAACTCCAGTAACACAGCTACGCCGCCCCTTGCTGGACTCCAAGCTCAGCATGAGGCAGTTCATTACTGCCAGATGTGGGGCGGCAGCACTTTCCACAGTGGCACTGCAATGGGACGTGAGACCCAAGCCTTCTGCTGTCGCACCCCACCCTTACCGTGTATGTTTACGGCGGTCTGAGCGCCAGGCCTGCATCCACTTGACTGAAGTAACGGACAAGTTTTTGTTAGTAGATACTGGAGAGCTCCCCTCAAGTCAATCAAAAGATATCACCCAGAGATCTCACTCCTGATCTTCCAGGAGACCAACAGTGCCTTTGACTGGCTAGTGCTTCCCAGATGGTCCCCAGAGGCAGCAGAAGTGTTCCCAGCCCAGAGTTCAGAGTCCTCCCACCTTTTCCCTTCCAGTCTTAGCAGTGTCTAGGTTGCAAAGTTTAATGAGTGCAAACGCCATACTCCGTAGTAGAGCTCAGCCGTGGGATTGTGTGCATTGAGGCAGGGAGTGAACTGTCCCCCAGCCCAGCTAGCTCAGAAATACATGGCTTCATGCCAGGGTCACACCCAGGGGCAGATTACAGCAGCAGATCCAGCAGAGATTGGGGGTCTTGCAGGACAGGCACAGAGCAACACCCCCAGTCACAAACCTCCCAGGAGATATGCTTGGAAACAACAGGAGGGACCAGTTTCTCGGCCTGCTCTTGCTTCAGCTGCCATTTGCTGACACTGACCATCACAGGAGTCCAAGCTGGTACCAGCAGAAATCAGGGCCACCGCCCCGCAGCACCTGCTGTGTTACAACTGAGACTCAGATAAAGACCAGGGCTGCGGGGGCCCGCTCACTTCCCTGGCTCCAAGGACACGTCCAGTAACACCGGCCACCTGACCATCGCCGGGGTCCTTGCAGAGGATGAGGCTGACTACTACTGTGCCATGTGTTTTAGTTCAACAGTGCGCTGCCACCATTTTCTTCCCACTGACATGCATTTCTCTGCTTATACAACTGCATGCTTCACAGCGCTGAGCGCTTTTCAAAGTGCTTGGCACTGCAGCGCTTTCACCTGTAAAAAGCCCTAAGTGTCTTCCTTAAGAGAGGTTTTCTTTTCTCTGCCTCCTCTAGCTGCAATGTGTGTTGTCTCTCGGTACATTCACGCACATTGGATTTTTCCAATGTTTTCCCCTCCTATTCCAAGGTCTCTTGCCCAGAATATGGTGATTCGGCCACATTCGGTGTCTGACTCTAGGACAAAACTAGACTGACCTCCTCTGACAACAACATAGAGCGTGCGCTGGTACCAACACAGATTAGCATTGCTGTCTTGCCCCCTTCTCCTTAGCACGTTGCTCAGCACAATGTGGAGATGCTCCTTGCTGGAAAAGGTAGATCTGTTCTAGGATGTGATGTGAGCACTCCTGACATGGATTATCCTGCTTGACCGTGTGGATGTTCACAGTCTAAAGGTGTTTGACGCATGCTGAGTGTGCAGGCGTCCTGGCCCTTGGGAAATCAGGCTTCAGTTATAATAGCAATGCCAAGTCCTTCCAGCAGGTGGAGGCAGGGCCCGAATAATGCGCAATCAAAGTAGGCATATGCCCAGGGCCCTGAGCTCCCCGGGGTCTGCTCCTTCCCTCTGTGCCGGCTGTGTCGCAGATGGCCCTGTCCACCTCCTTTCCCTTCCCTTCCCCTCTGCCAGATGCTTCCTAGCATCAGCTCCAAGCCCCGCACCCTATGGGTGGCAGCACCACTTTGGGAAGGGGGTCTCGACCAGCCCAGGGCCCACAAGCTGTTTGCCTAGGACCCACTGAAGCAGGGGCGGGCAATTATTTTGGGTGGAGGGCCACTTACCAAGTTTTGGCAAGCCATCGAGGGCCACGTGACAGGCAGCCAGAGGCAGAAAAATATTAATTTTTTAAAAGTTTTAGGCGCCCCTGCGGCCCAGGTAGAATGACCACAGGCCGCATTTTGCCCACCCCTGCACTAAAGGGTCAATCCGGCCCCGGGCAGGAGTGGGCCACACCGCAGGCTGCACGGGGCTGTGACAGGCTGCGGTGCAGGAGAAAGGGAAGGTGGGCACTGCTCAGTGTCTCGGACAGACCAGCCAGGCTGGCGCAGACGTTAGTCCCTACGGGCAGAGCTCTTTCTTGTGCTGTGCAACCAGGGCTGCCCTGAAGCCTGGACAGAGCCGAGAGTGTGTTGAGCCATGTGTGGACTGCAGGGACTCAGCTATAACATCCCCTGCCACCCCCACATCTGGCCTGTCCCATACCTGAACCTGTCTCACCTGCACATCACACCGAGCCAGTGCACAGGAGCATGTCATTTCAAAGCACCAAGCGGGTGAGTGCTCCCCACGCTCCTGGGAGGTGGAGAAGGAAGAGGCACTGCTCCTCGCTGCTCACATGGGAACCTAAGAGGGGACCAACCAGCGCTAGGTCTGGGGGCAAAGTTCCCAGCCCAGGGCCAGTCCCTAGTTGCTCAGGGAAATCCCCACCCAGCCCAGAGCTGCCTGGGAGCTGCCCCAGAAGTGAGACAGCTCCTGGCCAGCCCCAGGCTCTTCACGGAAGTCCCCACCCAGCCCCGGACCGGCTGGGAGGTGTCCCAGAGGCAGGACAGCTCTGGGCCAGCCGCCAGCCGGGCAGGGAAGCCCCGCTGGCTCTGGGTATGGTCTCCATGCGCAGGGGCTGGGAGTGCTGTCTCCCGGCCCAGGGTGTGATGTGTCCAGGGCAAGGAGACAATTGCTGCTGCAGCTGGCAGATGTCTCCTGGCTCCACGCAGACACTAGCATCCCAAGGGAGTCTGGGGCTACCCCAGCTGCTGCGGGGGGCAAGAGCAGGGAGTGCATGTAGACGTGCTCCCGGGGAGTGCTTACTGAATAGTAAAATTCTGCGCAGGAAGTCTTGTTGCATTCATAGCCCATGTAGACGTGCCCAGCAAGAAGTTAGTACTGCTGTTAGGGACTGGGGGAGTTGGGGTGGGGGTTGCTGGTATCACAAGGTGATGCTGAAGTGCAGCTGCCTCCTGGGAGGGTTGTTTGTTCACCTCAGATTCTGCTAATCCTTGTCCAGGCCAGTGCAAGAGCCTGTGTCACCCCCACAAGTACTGTAGATGGGATGTGACTTAGGGTGCCCAGTGATACACAGCAGCACAGTGACAGGGATACTGGCAGCAGCAGTTCACTGCTGATCCCAGCAGCTGTTTGGGACTATCAGGAGCAACCAGAGCTGCACAGATCTCAGCCCCAGTATAGACATGGTCACATTTCCAAATGGCTGAGCAGGATTGAAAAGCAGGTTTTTATTATAATGCCCCTTTCCCACTGGAAGGGCCTTTTGACTGCACCTAGCTGCTGGGACACTTGCTACCGACCCTCCAGCCAGCTCCAGCTCCAGCTCCAGCTCCCAACACAGCCCCGGGTAGTATGCTACCAGCACGGGCAGTCTCCTTGTGGGCACCAAGGTTTGGGTTTAAGCATTGCCAAGGAAACCTGGGGTCTGATCTCCAGTAGGATGTGGTGTGAAACTCCTGCAGCCAGAGCACGCTCCTCTGTCCACAGCATGTCTGAGCAAAGTGCTCAGTTCGTGTGCAGAGGAGAAAAGGTTGAGAAATACTGTGTGTCCTGATACCAGCAAAACCCTGGCATCTTCCCCAAGCTTGTGATGTCCAAGGATAGAGACCCTCGTGTGTCCCTGACCAGTTTTCTGGAGCCATCTCCCGTGTCACGACTGCACTGACCATCACGGGAGTCAAAGCCCAGGGCAAGGTGGACTATTTCTTCCGGGTGCTGATCCAAGACAGCATCACTCATCACATTGGCAAAGACATTGGGGAAATGGGACAGAAACTTCTTGTTCTGAAGAGGAAACGCTTGATACCAAATACTCCCCTGAGAGTACGAGTTGCAACTGCCAACAAGGTTGCTGTGCAAGCACCCACTGGTGACAGACCCCAGGGGGAAAGCTCAGGATCAGCATAGGGCACATAGCCAGGGCCATCACCCATGGCATTATAGTGCAGGCCTTCACCCACCCGAGGGGCTCCCTGGTCACAGCACAGCCCCCCACAACAGCCCTGACCCGTGCAGGGGTGAACAGGGGACTCCTGCGGTCTAGTGCCAGGCACTGTCCCCCTGTGCCCAGCTCCCCTGCGGACAGCCACACGTCAGCCTGCAGATCCCCGGCCCGAGTCCAGTCCTGCTGTCTGTGCTGTCTGGGTGAGGGGTTGGGAGTGACACTCCCGCCGTGGCTCCTGTTCCTTGTCCTGCCCTGGTTCCCAGTGCTGCAGTCAGACACGCTGCCCTCCCCGCCGCCTCCTGCATCTCCAGAGCAGGCGTATGGGACTGAGCTGTGTGACAGGCAGAGGTGGAGAGAGGAGTCCTGCCCAAACCCTGGAGCAGTGTGAGAAGGGAGAGGCAGCCAGACTGGCACCCCACCCCCGTGTTTCCTCCTCGAGGTCACACAGCCCATCCCTGCTGCTTGTGCCAAGGGCACCAGGCCTCAGCAATGCCACGCTTGGCCCTGTTGTGCCCTCAAGGCCCCACAGCTCACAGCAATGAGCAGCTCCCTGGCAGACAAGGGGTCTCCCTCGTGAAGCCCCGCTGCTGCTGCTCTGCCAGCAGCCTCCTCCACCACCACCTGCCCCTGCCCACCACACGCATCACATCAAATTCTTGGTCCTGCTCATCTCCAGCCCACCGCATCCACCCGCCACATTTGTTCAGGTGCATCCTGGATGCCGCGGATGGGAGCAATGCGTGTGCTGTACCGCGTAGCTGAGCCCAGCAAGTGGCCTGCCTCCTCGCTTCTCTGCCTCCACATCCAGTAACACCTGTTATATGCCCGTCCTGGAGGATGCGTCTGCAGGGACTGCCTGCCTTTCTGCTCTAGCAGGGGAATGACTGACCTCTTTCCCCTTGGCAACCTGCCCTGCAAGCTCCAGGTCCTACAGCGCAGCAAGGAGCTCACACTGGTGTCAGAGGGGGAACCTGGTTCCAGAGGAGAGGCTGCCACACAAGGGCCTTCTTGGAGGGATGGTTTGTGCTAATCTCAAATGCTTTAAACTTGCATCAAGGCCGGTTCAAAAACCTATTGTCCCTGCCTATTTTGGGAACGGGGTGGTGGCACAGGGAGCCCAGGTGCTCCTGCTGCAGCAGGCGGGTGCACAGGAGGCACCTGGGGAAATCAGGCTTCAGTTCTCACGGCAATGCCAAGTCCTTCCACCAGGAAGTGCCTTCCTCTATCCAGGCTGGAGGAGTCAGGCCCAAGCCATTATATCCCATGCTACAGGCCGACCCTCTGAGATTCCCTGACCACATCTTGAGATGCAACTCTAGTAACACAGCAACGCTGCCCGGCACTGGAGTCCAAGCCCAGGATGAGACTGTTCATTGCTGCCAGGTGTGGGATGGCAGCACGTACCACAGTGGCACAGTGCAGTGGGGAAGTGAGACCAGACGTAGCCCTTCTGCTGTCAAAGGCCACCTTTACTATTTCCATTTACAGTGGTCTGAGAGCCGGGTCTTCATCCACTTCACTGAACTGAGGGCCAGGTACATGGGCAGCAGATACTGGCAGAGCTCCCCTGAAGTCGGTCAAACTGCATCACCCAGAGATTTCACTCTTGATCTTCCAGAAACTGCGGGTCTCCCTTCCTCCTAGGATTTCACCAAGAAACCAACAGGCCCTTTGACTGTCTGATGCTCCTCATATGGTCCCCAGAGGCAGCAGAAATATCCTCAGCCCAGAGTTCAGAGTCCTCCCACCTTTTCCCTTCCAGGCTTGACAGTGTCTGTCACAGGGCACAATCAGTGCAAACCCCCTTCTCCATAGCACAACTCAGCTGTAAGATTGTCCTTAATGGTTCAATAACCTACCAACCTTGTTCTCTCTGCTTAGCTTCTACTCTGCTCTTTACTCAGTATCATCAACATATTTAATTGTCACGCATTATTTCCTCTGCTGTGAAGCACCTTGAAGGCACCGTGGGTTGCAGCACAAGATAAGGAGTGCAATACAACCTGCTCATCATTGACCACTTGCTTCCCCAGCCCAGTGTACACTAAGACAGGAAGTCATCTGGCCCTCAGCCCAGCTAGATTTGAAATACATGGTCTGACACCAGGGTCACACCCAGGGGCAAGTCACAGCAGCAGATCAACAGAGAACCGGGGTGCTGCGGAACGGGCACAGAACTTCACTCGAGGGTGCAATCCTCCGGAGAGACCTGCATGAAAACAACTGGATGCAAAACAGTTTCTAAGCCTGCTCTCACTCCTGCTGCCAGCTGCAGGGTGTGCAGGGGTGCATGGGGTGTACATGCGCTCAGAGCAGTGGGCGCCACAGCGGCTTCTCTTCCCTGACCGCTTTGTGCCAAGTACCTGCCTGGGGACCGTACTGCCCTAGAGAAAGAGCTGATAAGACCCAGCAGCCATAGCTCATGCGCTGGCAGCAGGACTTGCTGAAATGGGCAGCTAGCACTCTGCTTAGCCCCGTGACTGCCCTTGCTCTTTTTATTTCTGTGGAGCAGTTGGACCTTAGCTCTACACTCGTTACTCAGTACAATGTGGAGATGCCCCTCGCTGGAAAGGGCAGATCTGTTCTGCAGGGTGATGTGAGCGCTCCTAGCATGGCTTATCCTGCTTGAACGTGCACACATTCAGTCTAAAGGTGTGTAACATGTGCTAAGTGTGCAGGCGGCCTGGACTTGGGAAATCAGGCCTCAATTATCCTGGCAATGCCAAGTCCTTCAGGCAGGTGGATCCTTCCTGTATCCAGGCTGGAGCTGAGCCCCTGGTGTCAGGCACAAGCTGCTGGGGCAGAGCAGTCTCCAGACTGGGGTCTCTGCTCCCCCAGCTGCCCTCCTGTTTCCATCCCAAGTGCAGGAGCTGAGGGACACAAGGCACTTCCTGTGTGAAATGAGCTTGATATTTCCCTCCTCAGTCGTATCATATGCAGGGAGGTGTCGGGGGGTGAGTAGCAGCAGCCAGTGACAAGAGACAGATTTGCATGAAAGGGCTGATCTCAGCTCCGGGAGGTTAAGAGGGACTCAGGGGGTCCCAGCCACAGACCGGTTGGCCTGAGGAAGCCGAGCTGCTCCGGATTCCCACCATGGCCTGGGCCCCGCTCCTCGTGGTGCTCACCTACTGCTCAGGTGCTGCTCGGGCTGCACTGATCTCAGCCCTTCAAGCCAAGGGCTCTTGGGGGTTATTCTCACCACACTTCCCCATGGAGCTTTTTCCATCTAGGAGTTTACCCCCGTGTTTTCCCTCCTCCTTTCAGGTTCCCTTGCCGAGTACGTGCTAACACAGCCGCCGACGGTGTCTGTGTCTCCAGGACAAACTGCTCACATCACGTGCACTGGAGAGAAGCTTAACAACAAGTATGCACAGTGGTACCAGCAGAAACCTGGCAGCGTCCCCCGACTTCTTATATACAAGGATAAAGAGAGACCCTCCGATGTCCCTGACCGATTCTCTGGGGCCAGCTCTGGTACCACAGCAACGTTGACCATCACTGGAGCCCAAGCCCAGGACGAGGCTGATTATTACTGTCAGAGTAGTGATGACAGTGACATTCCTCACAGTGACACAGGGCAATGGGGAAGTGAGACACAAACTTCTTGCTCTCCCGGGAGAGGTGTCAGACCTTTGCTTCTCATGCTGGTGAGTGATGCCCTCCATGGGGTAAGTGAAATTGCTGTTCAGTCCCATCCTATAGCTGCTGCGAGGCCAGGCGGGATGCAGGACACCACGACCGTGGGAGTGTCTACATGAGACACTTATTGCATGTAGCCTAATAATACTGCGCAGTAGCTAGCTAGTCCTAACCAGTGCTAATAAACTACTGCACAGTGTTATGAGGTTAGTGTACAGTAAGTGTCAGAAAAAATACTGTCTGTGCGCTGGCACTACAGCGCAGTAATTACAGTCACTGCACATTCAGTTAGTACTTCATTAAAGAAGTACTAAACTAAATGCACAGTAACTACGGCACATTAAAGAACGTGTAGTCATGGCCAGTAACCACGGGGAACAACCTCTCCTCACATGAGTGACCCTGGGAGACACAGGACCACCTCCCTATTCTGGCTATAGGAACACACCTGATACACGCACACTCCCTGCTTGGCCGTGTCTAGGTGTGTGGCACTCACCCCTCTTCTGTTGTCCCCTGTGCATGTGGATGCTCCTCACCAGAAAGCCAGACATGGCTGAACACTGCTCTCCAGGGCTCTTCTGTTTCCACAGCGAGACCAACTCTCTTCGTATAACGGCTTCACCCATGAACCTACTCCTTGCCTCTCAGTGCACCCAGCCTCCAAGTGGATCTTTTTCCCAACCCCTCTACCCCCATGTCCTGTGGGCCTGAGATGCATCTGGGCAGGAGTGAGCACAGCAGCCTCACAGTAGTGGAGATATGGCCTATGAGAAGCCAAGTCGTGGCAAAGAAAAAGGGCAACAGCCCTCATTCAAGGGATCAGGGCCCCGGTGTGACACGGGTGGGAGCAGGCCACCCCGCAGGCTGTACGGGGCTGTGTCAGGCTGCAGTGCAGAAGAAAGGGAAGGTGGGCACTGTTCAGTGTCTCTGACAGACTAGCCAAGTTAGCTTCAGTGATTCACAGATTCATAGATGTAGGGTTGGAGGGGACCTGAGCAGATCATCTAATCTGACCCCTGCTCTGGGCAGGAATGAATACAGGGCCCATGTGACCCCTACTCAGTTTAAGTTCAAATGACCCCAGCTAGGTAGTTATCAAGCCTCCTTTTAAAGACTCCTAAGGTAGGAGCCAGCATCACTTCCCTGTGCGGTGCACGGGGGGCTGCCTTGACCCCTGAACAGAGCAGAGAGGGTGTTGTGCCACATGTGGGCTCCAGGGAGTCAGCTATAACATCCCCTGCAAGCCCCATGCCCAGCTTGTTCCACACTCAAAGCTGTCTCGCCTTCACATCACACTGAGTCATTGCACAGGACTGTGTCACTTCAAAGCACCAAGCTGAGGAGTGCTCCCAGGGCTCCTGGGAGGCGGGGAAGGCAGAGGCACTGCTCTTCGCTGCTCACATGGGAACCTAAGAGGGGACAGACCAGCGCTGGAGTTGGGGCCCAGGAAGGCAGCGACCCCCCTGCACCGATCTCCTTGACAGCTGGCAGGCGTCGTGGCCTCAGCAGGGGCCACCATCCCTGCAGCTGTCACCCCGCCGCACCTTAAGTTAACACACGCAGTGTAGGTTGGACATAGTCTCCAGGCTTTCCTTCTTTAACCTATGCTCTCTCTGGAACTTGTTCAGGATCCTGTAGAGCCAGGGCTGCTCCATGGTCCCCGGTTCCCCACCGTCTCAGGAGGTGACCTGCAAAAAACTTCACTAGACAGGCTGTTTTGTTTTGTTTTGTGGCCCGGTTGCCAGCTTGCAAATCTGGCTCCTATACCGTGCCCACAGGAGCAGGTGGATGTCTGGCATCCCCCTGCCCCCAGCCCATTTCTTTTTGTACAGGGTCTTCCTTGCCACCTTCTCCATTCAGGATCCCCAGATGAAGATGCTCACGGCTCTCTGGATTCTCTGGATGATACACGCTGCAGGGGGGAAGTCCAGCGTGGTGTAGACAGTACGGGTACCAACACCGCCTTTATGAATGCCACATGCCCACACATGGAGAGGTGACACCTGTGCCACATAGTCAACCTCTGCTTCACCTTGGTTTCCTTCTTCTTTCAGGCCCTCCTCCCACACAAGCTTAGGGATGGTGCCAGGTTTCTGCTGGTACCAGGGCACATAGTATGTCTCAAACTCTTCTCCTCTGTACATGAGCTGAGCATTTTGTCCTGGAGACACAGACCCCGTGGGTGGCTGCACAAGCATGTATTCAGCAAGAAAAAAACAGGACAAAATGTGGGAATAAAATCCCTGCTGCCAAAAAGTCCCTCGAGAAGCCGTGTGGAAAGCAACGTAACAATGAACACTTCGGTGCCTTGGCTCTTGCCCACAGAGCACCTGCGCAGTATGTGAGCACTGTGAGGAGCGGGGCCCAGGCCACAGCGGGATCCAGACCAAGTTGGCTTCCTCAGGCACACAAATCCCTGGTTGGCACCCTCCAAGTCTCTCTTAACTCCCCCAGAGCCTTGACCAGCCCCTTCATGCAAACCTGTCCCCTGGCACTGGCTGCTGCTCTCACCTCACCCGCCTCCCTGACACTTTCCTGCATCCAAAAGAATTAGCAAGCACATCTTGCAGGGAACATCCTCAAAGGGCTCTCCCTCCTCAGACATTCAAAGCACAGAGCAGGCCCCTCTGGGCAGAGAAGTTTCACATGTCTCCACCCAGGGGTTGAACCCCGGCACTTGCCCCTAGCAGGCTCTGACCCCCAAACCTTGGGACCATAAAGAGACACGGGCACTGGCTGCTCCCTGGACCTACCCCAGTGTGTGGAGGCAGCTGGAGCTGGAGCTGGAGCTGGAGCTGCCTAGGGGGCAGCCCAGGGCCACTGCAGCCAGGCGTGGCTGCCCCTCACCTGCGGGTGCAGCTGGGAAAGGGGCAGTAGAGCAGCAGGGGCAGAGCGCTGCCCTCCCTGGTTCAAGCACCTACGCTGTCCGTGTCCCCTCGGCTCTGCACTAGGGACAGAAGCAAGACAGCTCCTGGGGGAGCAAAGCCCGCAGCCCAGAGACGGCCCTACCCGCTTGCAGCCTGACACCGCAGAGGCTCAGCCGCCATCATCATGGTCACGGTATTTCACAAATTTCTTGTCCTCAGGGGCGAACCTTTGATATTAGTGATCCCCAAGGCTGTGTGAGGGGCAGCTTCCAGGCAGGGCACCACACACATATGGTGGACACCCCCTCTCCCCCCCGGCACCCTCCCAACCCTGGGGCAGAGTCAGGATCAGCACTGCCAGGACCGCCTGGGATAAAAAAGGCAATCACTCTTTGTGCAAATGTAGGAAGCACCAGGCTACACAGGGACTCCCCTGCTGTACTGCAGCCCCTCGGCACCTGGCTCCCGTCCCTTGTCCTGTTGAGTCTCTCAAGGTAGGTCCACGGCCCCTTGTTCCCACACAGTGTCTGAACCACAATGTGTCTGATGGGGGGAAGGATGGGGGCAAAGGGCACCACCCAAAGCCCTGATGTGGGCAGGAGGAAGGGGGGAGCCCTGCTGATTTCACACCCGCCAGTTCCTCCTCGTGGCTTCCCCCTCATTGACTGTCCCTCCGGGGCACCGGTGCTGAGTGGTGCTGGGGCAAGGAGGGAAACTGAAACTACCGCTCAGCCACCAGCCCCCACCACCACCAGGTTCCCCAGCCCCACCGCAGCCAGCACAGCCCAAACCCTGGCCGTCCCCTGTGAGCACCCGCCCCGAGATCTCAAGCATCGCTCGGCCATGAATGCTTTTCCCAGCACCTGCTCCGATTCCTGCCTGCCAGCCCAGGAGGCTGTGGGAGGAGGTGGCTCTGGGTTGGGGCCAGATGCCTGGGGCAGCCCCCGAGTGAGACTTGGGGCCCAGGGGAAGGTGGAAAAGCCCCTGCTGTTGTGGGAGGGCTCCAGGCAACGACTGTTGAGAAGACTGAACATGCAGGGGTATGCACCTCTGGCACTTGCTGCATTTTCTCCTGGTAGATACAGACTCGATCAGGCTTTCCCCCTGCAAAGACCATGGCAATTTATACAGCTAGGTGCTCCCCTGGGGCTCCTGCTCCCAGGGAAGGCAGAGGCAGCGGCAGCCAGTGAGCAGGGGGCTGCTTTGCATGAAGGAGCTGGTCTCCGCTCCGGGTGCTTAAGAGAGACCCAGAAGGTCCCAGCCAGAGCCTCGTTCCCCTGAGGAAGCCGAGCTGGTCTGGACTCTTGCCATGGCCTGTGCCCCGCTGCTCCTCGCACTGCTCACCTGCTCCTCTGGTACTCGGCTGGGCCAGGGGGAGAGGCCACAGTCTCTTTGCCCAGGACCATTCTCATTTCTCCACATCCCTGTGCTGCCTGCAGTACAGTCACTTGCCCAAACAGGATTTGCAATAACATTATCCCAATTCTTTCGTTTCCTGCTCCAGGTTCCCTTGCCCAGTATGTGCTTACTCAACCGCCATCAGCCTCTGCGTCTCCAGGAGAAACTGCTCGGCTCACCTGCTCCGGGAGCAACCTTGGTAACAAATATGTGCACTGGTACCAGCAGAAACCTGGCAGTGCCCCCCTGCTCATTATATATAGAGATAGCAGCAGACCCTCCACCATCCCAGACCGATTCTCTGGTGCCAACTCTGGTGGCACGGCCACATTGACCATCACTGGAGTCCAAGCCCAGGATGAGGCTGATTATTACTGTTCAGCATATGATAGCAACAAGGGGACACAGTGACACAGGTCAATGGGGAAGTGAGACAAAAACCTCCCTTTGTCACAAAGAGCTTTTCTCATCCCTTCCTCTGTAAAGCTGTGTTATCAGCTCAGCTGCGGGAGAGCAGGTTTCCCATGTCACTTCCCAGGCATCCTTCTAGACCAATTGGTACCATGGCCTGTATCCTCCCCACAGAGACAATCTCACCTGCATACCCAGAGCACTGTACAGGGCAGGATGCTTTAGAGCCCTGGGATCTCCCTTCGCTCCTGTTACTAGAAGAAACTGGACTCACAGCCCCCACTTGCCTCAGTGTCACCACTCTGAGGGTGAAGTTACGCTTAAAAAACATTAATGGAACTTAAACCACGAGCATCTGCGTGTTAAAGCTCGTCCAGTCCCACTAAGTGCCCCTGGAGAATCTCAAAGTTAAAACAATTCAGGCGACAGTTAACTCTGGTCTGTATTCCCTGGCTCATAATAGGGTAATTTCTGCTCCATGGAGAAAAAACAAGCAATTTGCACTTCTCCAGCATCCCAGCATGCACTGCTACCAGCCCCTGTCTGTCCCCCAAAGAGCAAGGAGAGAAGCCCAGGAGGAGTAGTGGCTCCTACCTATGCCCCTGTTCATAGCCCTCATGGGTTAAGCAAAGGCTGTGCAGGCAACAAACAATATTAATCCTTAACATGAGGCTGCTTGTTGCGGGCCAGTAGGGGAGCTCCTGCGTTGAGCCTCCCACCTCACTGCGCCCGTCCACCTTCCAGACTCCACGTGTCTCTCCAGGGGCGAGCCCTGCAGACCCACTCTCGAGCCCCACCGCAGAGTCCGGGGGGTAACGTGTGCTGCCACCACCCTGAGAAGGGACTGTCTCAGCCCTGTGTCCTTGGGGAAACACAAGCCTAACAGTCCTACGGGTACTCAACCCAGTACAAGCACTTGGGGCACTTCCCCATGTCGGGGGCCAAAAAGGAAAGTCTCCCATAGTCCGCAGACCCAAGGGGCCTCTTAGGCATAATTTAGACCCACCCCTCAATAAGTCTCCTACACCGGTCACAAAGGAGAACTTTATTGATTACAGGGGTAGGGTGAAAATAGGGTACAAGATAGAGCAATATCATAGAAAGCCCATAGAACAAAACAGTCTGGCTGAGGTAGCCTTTTGAGCACACATCTGAGTTACTGCCAGCTAGATATCTACCCAGATCTCCAGTAGCTTACTCACAAGCATCATCCCAAGGTTGTTCGCAATCCCCTCTGGAGGCAGGCCATGCCTCGCTCATGAGCTGTGGGGGAGACAGCCAGTTTCCGATGGTAAAGCTCCTCTCTAAGTCTGAGTCCCCCGCAGGGCTGCTGCCCCCTTCTCCTGGGCAGTCTTAACTTATATAGCCCCTGTGACCTAATTGACCTGGTGCAATGGAGGCCATCACCTGCTGGCTGTTGGACAACCAATTTGAAATACATCACTAGTTGCCAGGCAGACTCCAGCCCCCCAGGGAGAAGCCCCCCACCCAGGTAGCCGATACCAGTCACGTGGGCAGAGAGAGAGCAGGTGTCCCCCTCCCTCAGAAATGTAGCCAGCTCAGGTTACCTAAAGAGAGAGGGGAAAGGGGTGTCTCCTCTGCTGGGCCCATCCTCATCAATTTGTCACAGGGCAGAGATTTTGGGGAGAAACAAAGGTGGCTTCCTGCCACACTGCTCACACCAAGTCCTACCTTTCACCAGCTTTCCATAGATTTAGTGTGGCCTGAATGTTACATGCAACTTTTCCCTGGCCTGTCACCGCACCACAGGACGCCACCGAATGAGGACATCCCACCCCCAGGGTACCAGCCATGGCCAGACACTCATCTCTCAGCCAGCCTTTCACATGAGACAAGCACCCTCCTCCTCCCAGCTTCACCTTTAGATCTTCCTCCTTTCTCGCAGCACGTCCAGCAGCACGGCCCTCTGCTCTGCAGGAGGACACCTGGGCTCTGCAGCTGGAAGGCAGCAGCCACAGCTCACTCTTCCCTGAAGCCTCTCCCCCATGGCCTGCAGGTTGGGGCAGCATCTGCCTCCTGACCCAGCAAAGCCCCCCCACCCTCACCCCTGAGAATGAGCATGTCTGGGCCCAGGCAAACAGGGGCCAAGGCCTGGTGAGAAAGAGCAGGAGATGCTCAACCTCTTGCAACAGGAAATTGTAAAGAGGTTGTGTTATATTTTTGGTCTTGCAGATGAAAAGAGCAAGAGCTGCTCCCAGACACACGGAGTGGTTTCCGCACTTAGAGGAAGGGGCAGGCGGGGGTTGGTGCTGGTACCACCAGGAGAGGTTGCATGGACAGAGAGTTTACCAATCTCAGGCTGTGTTAATCCTCATCAAGGCAAGTGCAAGAGCACATTTTGCCTCCAGAAGCGCTGAAAATAGTTGCAGGAAACCCTGGCTAATGCAAAGGAGAACAGCACCCTGCAACGCCAGCCGTGCTGGCAGCCGCTGCACCCTGATGACTGTAGCGGCTGTTTGGGACAGTCAGAATGGGCCAGGTCTGAACATACCTGTCAAACGGCTGAACGGCCCTTGCAAAGCCAGTGGACCAAGGCACTTAAAGGGGCACTTAAGGGAGCCCACCCCTGCCCCAGCCCTGGCACAATCTGTGGGCAAGGCAAGAGCCCCCAAGGGCACACTTGCCTGCCTGTACACTAATGCCAGGAGCCTGGGCAACAAGCAGGACGAGCTCGTCCTCCTCAGTGCAAAGAAATATGATGTCATTGGGATAACGGAGACCTGGTAGGACTCCACCCATGACTGGACCACGGGTATAGAGAGCTATACCCTATACAGGAGGGATCGTATTGACAAAAGGGGTGGGGGTGTAGCTCTCTATGTGAAGGAAAGCTACATGTCCCTGCAAGCTGAAGTTGGCGACCGGCATGGACAGCTAGAGACCCTCTGGGTAAAAATTCGTGGGGAATTCGGCACAGCGGACACAACGGTGGGAGTCTACTACAGACCTCCCACTCAAAGTCCCGAGCTTGACCAGGAGTTCGCCCAGGAACTGACTGAGGCCGCTTGCTCCAGGACCTTGGTTGTCATGGGTGACTTCAATTACCCGGACATCTCGTGGGAAGATCACTCAGCTAAATCTGAGCGGGCGCAAAGCTTTCTCTCGTGCGTGGATGACCTCTACCTGTCTCAAGAAGTCTATGGGCCAACGAGAGGCAAAGCGCTGCTTGACCTGGTACTGGCTACGGGGGACGACCTAATCGGCGACCTAGTGATTGATGGGAAGTTGGGTGACAGCAACCACGAGCTGATCACCTTCACCATCCGCCGTAAAGCTGGCAAGTCAGTCAGCAACACAGAAGTCCTTGACTTCAGAAAAGCCGACTTTGACAAGCTCAAGAGGCTAGTCGGTCAGGCCCTCAGGGACCATGACCCCAGGGAGATGGGAGTTCAAGAAGAGTGGTTGCTTCTCAAGGAAGCGATCCTCAGTGCACAAGCTAAATCTATTCCAACACGGAGGAAAGGCAGCAAGAAGGCACAGCAGCCCCCCTGGCTCTCCAGAGACCTAGCGGACCTACTGTGGCTAAAAAGGAAAGCCTACAAAGGATGGAGGACGGGATTCACCTCCAAGGAGGATTACTCCGCGCTGGTCCGGTCCTGCAGGGACCAAACCAGGAAAGCCAAGGCTGCAACTGAACTCCAACTAGCTTCAGGCATCAAGGACAACAAAAAGTCCTTTTTCAGATATGTGGGGAGCCGGAGGAAAAGCAAGGGCAATGTTGGACCCCTGCTAAACCAGATGGGGCAACTGACAACTGACGCCCAGGAAAAAGCCAACCTATTAAATAGGTACTTTGCGTCAGTCTTTCATCAGTCCCATGGGATGCCCATGCCTGCTATGGGACAGGGAAATCTGGGTGAGGGGGATCCCCTACCCTCCATCAATGCTGACCTTGTGAAGGAACACCTTGAGAAGCTGGATACCTTCAAGTCAGCCGGCCCTGACAACCTGCACCCCAGGATACTCAAGGAGCTGGCGAGCGTCATAGCCCAGCCCCTGGCACGGGTCTTTGAAAACTCCTGGCGCTCTGGTGTAGTGCCCGAAGACTGGAAGAAGGCCAATGTGGTGCCGATCTTCAAGAAAGGGAGGAGAGTGGATCCGGCTAACTACAGGCCCATTAGCCTGACTTCTATCCTGGGGAAGATCTTAGAAAAGTTTATTAAGGAAGCCATCCTTGAGGGACTGGCCCACGCTAACATCCTAAGGGACAGCCAGCATGGGTTTGTTGCGGGTAGGTCTTGTTTGACCAATCTCATTTCCTTCTATGACCGGGTGACCTATCACCTGGATGAGGGAGAAGAGATTGATGTCATATATCTTGACTTCAGAAAAGCTTTTGATTTGGTATCCCATGATCACCTCTTGGCCAAAGTGCCCAGTTGTGTCCTTGGCTACACCACGATCCGCTGGCTGGGAAATTGGCTTCGTGGTCGGACCCAGAGGGTTGTGATTGATGGCAGTCACTCATCATGGTGCCCTGTGACCAGTGGGGTCCCTCAAGGCTCTGTCCTGGGACCCATACTGTTCAACATCTTCATTAACGATGTGGACATTGGAGTCAGGAGTGGACTGGCCAAGTTCGCCGATGACACCAAACTTTGGTGCAAAGCATCCATGCCAGAAGATAGGCGGGTGATCCAGGCTGACCTGGACAAGCTCAGCAAATGGGCGGACGAGAACCTGATGGTGTTTAACACCGAAAAATGCAAGGTTCTCCACCTGGGAGGAAAAACCTGCAGCATCCTTATAGGCTCGGCAGTGCTACGTTGGATAGCACTACAGAAGAAAGAGACTTGGGGGTCATCATTGACCACAAGATGAACATGAGCCTGCAACGCGATGCTGTGGCTAGTAAAGCAACCAAAACGCTGGCTTGCATCCATAGATGCTTCTCGAGCAAATCCCGGGACTTCATTATCCACTTGTACTCAGCCTTGGTGAGGCCGCAGCTGGAGTACTGCGTCCAGTTTTGGGCTCCACAATTCAAAAAGGATGTGGAGAAGCTTGAGAGAGTCCAGAGGAGAGCCACGCGCATGATCAGAGGTCAGGAAAACAGACCTTACGATGACAGGCTGAGAGACATGGGACTCTTTAGCCTGGAAAAGCGCAGGCTCAGGGGTGATCTGATGGCCACCTATAAGTTTATCAGGGGTGACCACCAGGATCTGGGGGAACGTCTGTTCACCAGAGCACCCCATGGGATGACAAGGTCGAACAGTCACAAACTCCTGCAAGACCGTTTCAGGCTGGACGTAAGGAAGAATTTCTTTACTGTCCGAGCCCCCAAGGTCTGGAACAGTCTGCCAGCAGAGGTGGTTCAAGCGCCTACACTGAACACCTTCAAGAGTAAATTGGATGCTTATCTTGCTGGGATCCTATGACCCCAGCTGACTTCCTGCCCTTTGGGCAGGGGGCTGGACTCGATGATCTCCCGAGGTCCCTTCCAGCCCTAATGTCTATGAAATCTATGAAATCTATGAAACTGGCACTGAACAAAGGGCCCTTATGAAGTGAGACACCTGCTACATGAGAGGCAGGAGCAGGAAGCCATTTTCAATGGGTCTGTTCCTCTTCATCTCCCAGGGGCCGGCGGCCAAGCACAGGGCCAGCAGGAGGAGAGCACAGGGCAGGTGTGACAGGTGCCTGCCACGTTGTTGTCCACGTCACAGCTCACAGGCTCTTCTCGCTCAGGCACCCCTATGGTTAGTGTCCCCAGGAGACACTGTGAAACTCTCCTGCGTTGTCAGCAGGGGGAACAGCACCAATGGTTCCTCTGTACACTGGGACCAGCAGAAACTTGAGAATCCCCCTCAGTACATCCTGAATTACTTCTCCAGGCCCTGCAAAGAGCAGGGCTCTGGGATCTCTTCTCTCTTCTCTGCTTTCTAACACACGTCCAGTAATGCCAGCAACCTGGCCATCACTTAGTGCCTGGCAGAGGACGAGCCTGATTGTGACCGGGCTACATGGCACGAGAGCACTTGTCAGTGGCAGCCACAGGGAAGTGCGACCAAACCCTGCGCTGCCCTCAGAGCCTGCAGGAACCTGCGCGGACAGCAGTGCTGGGCCTGTGCGGGAGCGTGGCACATGCAGCAACGCTGTGCGTGTGACTTCTCCCTCCGCAGGGGAATGGCCTGCTACCTTCACCACCCTCTCTGGGCACAGCCGAAGCAGTTCTTCCCTCCTTTTCCTCTGCTCTCCCTCTATGCCCTCGCTGTCAGGATTGCAATGCAGGGGAACTGGAGATGCTCCTCGCTGGAAATGGCAGCTCTGTTCTACAATGTGATGTGAGCGCTCCTAACGTGGCTTATCCTGCTTGAACATATGGACGTTTGCACTCGCAAGGTATTTAATGCCGGCTGAGTGTGCAGGTGACCTGGCCCTTGGGAAACCAGGCTCCAGTTATCATAACGATGCCAAGTCCTTCCGCCAGGTGGAGCCCCTGGTGTCAGGCACAAGCTGCTGGGCCAGAGCAGTCTCCAGGCTGGGGTCTTTGCTCCTCCAACTGCCCTCCTGTTTCCATCCCAAGTGCAGGAGCCCAGGGGACACCAGCCCAGCAGCTGGGGCCTTTTAAGGCACTTCATCTATGAAATGAGCTTGATTTCCCCTCATTAAGTCTCTTATATGCAGGGAAGTATCTGGGGGAAGGCTGGGGGAGGGGAGAGCAGCAGCCGGGAACAGGCAGATTTGCATGAAGGGGCTGATCTCGGCTCTGGGGCTTTAACTGAGACTCAGGAGGTCCCAGCCACAGACCGGTTGGCCTGAGGAAGCCGAGCTGCTCCGGA
>NW_028324709.1:0-15792 GCF_052110815.1 Crocodylus siamensis
TGACTAGTTCTACTTCAAGCACTGAGATTTTTCTCCATGACTAGTTTCTCAGTCTGCTGCAGCATTCATGAAAGCTCACTCAAGCATCTGAGATAGACAGGCTATCATTACAGCAGCAGGATCACCTGGACCCAGTGTCTCTGACTCAGGACAGTTCTGCTATCTTGTCACAGCACCACGTTTCATGGATCTGAGTGACTGCCCACGCACAGCTAGCCTCAACTCACTACTGACAGAGAGGGGAGAAGGACTAGGTGGACTGCTTTAGAATAGCTTGGAAAGGCTCTTGCCATATTTCACACTTTTATTCCCCACCCTGTGTTGCAAGTCCTGCCCAAAACAGAACAGAAGAGGAGGGGGAGGTTGCAGGATGCAGGCACTATAGTATAGACTGTAAAGTGTGTTGCTAATGCCTAGGTCAGCTCAGTGCTGCTCTGTCCTGACCCTGCCCTCCATCTGCACCTACCCCAGTTCCCCTCTTGCTTCTGCCCTTTGCCCACTAACTCTCAACCAGTCGCTGCAGACTTTGTCCACAGCCTTGCCTTGCCCTGAAACATGATAATTCTGGATACAGATCATTCAGATCTAGGTGGTGCCTTTACATGGGTGAGAGAGGATGTGGTGCCCTATGGAGCTGTACAAGCCTAGGAGTCAAACTAGGAGGTGGCCACTTCAGACAGGTCTGGTGTCTCTTAGGACTGCTCCTCGTGCTTGGGGCTTCATCCATTTCTACCGCTGGGATGCTCTACCCTACCTTGGTGTGGGAGCCATACCCTTCAGGCTGAAACACAGAGGGAGGGGGTCACAATCCTGCCTCTACCCCAACACATCTGTCAGTCCTATGGGAGGAGCTGAAGCCAGCAGTCTCCATGCTCCCGGGCTACAGGAAGAGGGACTGTGAGGAGCCTAGTGCAGCTGTGCAAAGTTGGATAGTGTCCTGCTTGACCCTCCATGACTATACAGGGGCCCTCATGGTCCGGGCCTAACAGTTCCCCTGGAGACTCCCATCCTGAGGACAGTCAGAGGGCAGGTACAGATTTAAAAGGAGACATCAACTGGGGTCCAAGATGCTCCTGGACCTGTGGAGAAGCTTGTACAGGGCTGTGTTTGCTGATGAAGAATGGCAGGTTGAAGCAGGTCCAAGCCCTGCATCTTACACTGCATTTATCCCAAGCTCCCTCAGGCCATTTGCAACCCTCCAGTGCCACACTGGAGTGATCCCTTTCCCCAGCAGACCTAAGCCCTGAGCCCAAAGGCCAAAAAGCAAGTGAAAACAAAACCCAAGGACTAAGCACCAATATTGACTTCATGGCCTACCCTAATCTACCTGACTCCTGATAATTTTTTTGCACACTGCAGCCCTTTTCCCTTTTGAGAAGGCTTAAGCTTCTGCTAGTCAAGGTAAACTTTCTTCTGTGACTTGTTTTTCTGCTACTCCTGGAAGTTTCTTCTCTTCTGCAAGTTCACAGCCTTGCAAACTGTTTTTAATCCTCGCTGTGCCTGCCATTTCCTCAGACCTGAAGGAGAATGCACTGCATTCAAAAGTTTGTCTAACTCTATCCCAACCGTGGAGTTAATCCAATAGAAGTTCTGCTTACAAAAATCCACACCTGTCAAATAGACTCCAAAGCTCTCCTCACTGCACCTGTGCTGGGGATACTCGGCTTCCCCCGGGCACCAAGGGGCATATCTAGCCCCTTGTTCTTTCCACTGTACTGCCCACTTCATTTGAGGTCTCTGCCTGCCTGCATCCCCCCATCTCCGGGAACCTCATTCACTGTGGGGCCCTGCACAGGCCCGGGGTTTGGCCTGCCTGGCCCTCATTCTTCTGAATCCAGATAGTTCATGGTGTCTGCCTTGTGTCAATGCTTCCCCATACGAGTTGTGCTCCCTGCTGGGCATCCCCACTGCATGCTAATACTAGGCTGGTACTTGAGTGTCACTCCCCAAAGAAATGGTTGCATTGCTGTACCTATGTTATGTCTTTGTAAAAGGCGGCACACAAATACTAAGGCTCCATGTTTCTGAGAGGGCTGGAAGGGTAAATTTCCCAAATCTCACTAGACACCAGTGGGGGGACCTGATCCCCTAGCTCTCCTTGGGCAGCTGTGTCACATTTGTGCATTTTTGTCATGTTTTATTCCAGAAATGGGACAACCTGAGGAAGCTCAGGGGTATATGACAGACAGTCCTTGAGGCCTGCTCCAGGGAGCTGAAATGAAGCTAGAAGAGAGGAGGGGACCTCTACCACTGATCTCAAATAAAGCCAGACAAGTCCTAAAGCACCTGGGCTCCAATTACTACCCTTAATAAAGAAAGTAACCTGCTACAATTCACTTCTCTGCCTTGCTGGGACATGGGGCTACCTGAGGCAAGTTCCTATTTATACTCAGGGAGATGGTCTAGTGCCCTGGCTTGGTTCATAGGAAAGCAGTTGAGCATGGACAAACTTACAGCCTAAATGCTTACTGGAGATGCTTTTGAGGGCAGGCTCATCACAAGTCCACACCCTGCTTGGCTTCAAGCAACAGAGCTGCACCCTTGAGCTCAGAGAGAGGGAATAGCATGGTAATGGTGGGCATGTTGTGCCCCTTCTGCTCAGGGAAAGAGCCCTGGCTCAATGCTGGAAAAAGAGGAAAGTACCTATTAAATGGTTGTGCATAATGGCAGCAGGCTGACTTCTCGGTGCTGCTGGCAGACCCGCTGGAGGAAAGTGTTCACCTCTCTTGCATCCTGAATGCTGGCTGAGCAGACATGCTGTATATTCATACCACTGTTCCATGTGTTGCCACCAACAAGGTAGCATTTTTGGCTGTGGACAAGGACAAGAATTTGACAAAGGCCATGAGCACTGGGATGGGCTCTTACTTTCCAGGGAGACTGCCAGTCCCCCCACCTCAGACCCCTACCAGGCCTCAGATGACACGGGACAGTGAATCGTTTGGTTTTGCGGCATATGGATCTTAAGCACTGTTTTACCATGCTTCACTGCAAAATCTAACCTGAAGACTTCGCCCATCTTCTACATGGGTCAGCCTAAGAGGACCACATGTCATCATGGTGCAGGTCCTGCCAGGGGAGATGCACTGTATAACTCCATAAAACCACTCCGCCCCACCTCGATTTTTCTCATGCTTCAGCTCAGGTAAGTTAGGCCTCTGCCCAAGGGGAGGCTTTGTGTTCTCACTGTCAGACGAGTAGTGGGGTCTTCCCTGCTCTATCAAAGTACTGCATTGTTTAATTGAACTTTGTTCATACATGTGAAGTTCCTGAGGGTCCAGATGTGGCTTTTGCTAACATCTGGTGGGGCCTGAAGTCCTTTTTAAATGACTGATTTATTCACAAGGCCTAACTTTCCCAAAATCATGGCCTTGAGAGATGTTAAAATACTGTTTTACATCATACTGTTAACAACTGGTCTACATCAACTGTACAAATGAGTGTATTCAGCAGTGGCAGCCTTTACACACTGGCTAATTCTTCTGGAATTAAAAGGCCATCTTCTGTCACCGCGCCTCTGCTGCATCCATCATTGGGTCCTAGGCACGTCTTCCAAGGAGTGCTTCATCGTTTCACTTCGCAGTAAATCTTCATTGAACCTATTCTATGATCTGTACTGCAAAAGATAAATCATTCTTCTCATGGAAGATACCAGAAGGCTGTCCCACACGGTTGTGTCTCTTGCCCTATGGAGTGGCAGTGCCATCTCCTGCCATCGAGCTGTGACTGGTTTTTGTACAGCCATGTGTCACTGTGGTGGGTGTTCGGAGGAGGAACCCAGCTGACCGTCCTCGGTAAGTCCCTGATTTACTCATGAACATTCTTCTCCGTGCCATTAATGGGAGATTTTCATGATGTTTTTCCTGTTTTTCTCTGTCTTCCTTCCTGGCTCATGTCTCCTCTCACTCCTTTTGCCAACTTTAAGACTGGATTGTGGACAATGTTTAGCTTCTGTGGGTGGTCAGAGCAGGGTTTGTGTGTGCCATGATAGATTTGACTTTATTTTTTCCAAAAAGCAGGTTTTTGTAACTGCCAATGATACCAACCTCAGTTCTGCCATTAGGGTCCCAGTCTTTAAAGCCTCGATGGTCGCCCCTTCTTCCTTTTTTTTTTTTTAGTCCCTTTTGTTCAAAGGTAGAATCTCTCCATTCTCAGTGCCTTTTAAACACTATGCAAAAGAAATCACGGCCTGGGTTGTGAGCCACCATACATGGACCCAAGTACATTGATTTCAGTGGAACTCCAGGCAATAGCGTTTTACAGAAGGAGTGTAAAAACCTTCAGAACTAGCTGCCAATTGGCCTTTATTCTGCCTGGGTTATTTAAAATGTGCCTCACCACTGATCGGGAGTACGTTGAAGGAAAAATGCTTTTGAATTACAGCTGACCACTAAGTAAGGTTTTAAACTATACCCGTTTTGACAAAAAAATATGGGGGGGGGGCAGGGAGAGAGAGAGAGGGAGAGACCTTTTCATTTAAACTTTCAATAAAAAATTCCTGTGAAGTTCAGAGGTAGGGAGAAAAATCTATTTCAAAAAACCCTAAAAATGACAAAGTTTTAGCCAAAACTGAAACTCAGTTTTAATTGAAAATTGCCAAGAGAACTTTCTAAGTTTTAGCTGAAAATTAGTCAGGGTTTGGACTTCTTGGTTATCCAAAAAAAAAAGCCAAGACATTTTTCAAAAGAACAGGTACTTTTGAATTGATAACTCTATTTCCTATTGGAATGGAAAATACTCCGTTTGTGGTAAGTATTGCTTCCTTGGAGCTGCCTGAGGCTCTTGGGAAACTTGAAATGGAAAGTTGAGGGTCTGGGTTCATTAGGGGTGGGTTTGAGGCAGCCTGAGGAGTGAGCCAGACTTACAGGAGTGGCACTGACTGCACCCCTCAAGCCTGGAGGCAGTGAGGATAGCCTGGCCAGCAGGTCTGGAAAGGCTGGATGACTAGTGTGTATTATGGGTCAGCAGGCTCCGAGGACAGAGAGTGAAATGCTGGCTTGACCACTAGTTTGAACCAGACAATTCTGGTTAAAGTGAAGTGAGACCCAAAGGGACCCTAGTCAGCCTGAGGTCAGTGTTGGCCATGTTGGTTCCAACAGCTTTCCGGTGGCTCTGGTCTATGGCAGTGTCTGTAGGACTTAAAGCACTCCAACTTTTGTGCAATAGTTCTTAATTCTGTAGGGTTTTTTTCTTTTCTATCTTGCCTCCCTACAATTAATTTATCTCACAGAGCCCGGGAGGCTACGTTTTGTTACCGCTATGAAATCAGCCATCCCTTTGGGCTTTTGCTGGGTCCTTTCTTCCCCCTTGACCTAGACCCTGACCCTAGACAGCCCTTTGTAGGATATGGCTCCATCAGTGAGTCTGCTCTTTACAGCCTCTGAAAGTACTTCAGCCAGAAGCTGAGGGACAAGGCTGCTCCGCAGCAGGACACAGAGCAGGGCTGTGGAGGGAGGTTCTCCCGCAGCTGGCTGAGACCTGCACAGAGTGCTCTAGGAGATGGCAGTAGTCAAACAGCATTGTAGTTTTTTCAACTGTCATCAGAATTCATGGATTTTTTATTCCTGCTGTAAAATTCTATAGGATGATTAAAAGGTTGCACGCTATTATCATGCTCTACAATTTTACAGTCCTGTCCTCAAAACCTTATTCGTGGTGTGATTCCCCAGACCTGTCCTTAAATGCTGCCTTGCTGCTGCTGTTTTATTGCAATTGTATTTTAGAAGTCTCTTTTCCATGTAGAAACAGAGCGTTACCTCTGGTTCACGACCTGTAGTTAGCCATGTTAGTCTGAAGTCATTCAGAAAAAGCAAGAGATGCGCCTCATAGACTAACTCTGATTCAGTGGGTCTTCTCAGATGCTTCGCTACACTGCCTTATGTAGCTCAGGGCCCAAAAAGTTTTGTACCACTAATCACCCAGAGGTTATTCAAGAAAGAAATGCTAAAGCTGCTTTTCTGCTGCTAAATGGGCAGAAGGAGTTGCTGCCACCCTTTGGTGTCTGTGGATGGCTCTTGCGGTGAGTTCAGTCTGTATAGAGAATGGCCTAATTTCTGACATAACACTGAACCCCTTTGTTCCCTTGCAGGACAGCCAAAGGCCTCTCCTACCGTCCACCTCTTCCCTCCATCCTCGGAAGAGCTCAGCAGCCAGAGCAAGGCCACGCTGGTGTGTCTGATGGACAACTTTTACCCCGGCTCGGTCCAGGTCACCTGGAAAGCTGATGGCGCCCCCATCACCAGTGGAGTGGAGACCACCAAGCCGGCCAAACAGAGCAACAACCAGTACATGGCCAGCAGCTACCTGAAGCTGAGCGCCTCCGAGTGGAAGAGCCACGAGAGCTACACCTGTCTGGTGACGCACGACGGGAAGAGCACGGACAAGACCCTGAAGAGATCGGAGTGCTCTTAACCCGCAGCCCCAGAGGGCTCGGCCGGTCCCCGTCTCAGCCAGTAGAGAGCTGGGATCCCTGAGGAGTTGGGACCCTTCTGTACTATCGCCTGAATGCTGATTTCCAGCAACTGTATTTCTTATTTCATGTGGCGACCTTAGCCAATCCCCGTCACTGTTCCCATGTATCCACCCCCTAGCCTCACCTCTCTGCATTCCCCGCACATGTCATTCCTGTTTTAGTCTCTCATGCAGCCTTGATATATTAATAAATCAGAAACATTCAACTCTCCCTGTGTCTGTATACATTTCCCCACCCCTTTCCATGCCTTTTTCATGGCCTTGCAATTAAAGATGGACAGTATAAGCTATTGTTAGCTTTGTCTTCTGCCAAATACTGGACACATTTCCTCTGGTGTCACTTATGAGTTGGTTGAGAAGGTTTTAGGAGTCTCTTAGCAACATGCCTTTGTTTCTAATGGACGGGGGAGGGATCTTCACTTTGCGGGTGCGAGACGTAGCTCTGTTTACTGACTAAAACTCTTCCCTGTGTTTCGCCTAATTGATAGACCCACCCAACTGCAGCACTTGGGACAAGGACTAGGATGTTCCACAGTTGCTAACGACTGCCTAGACTGGAAGCACCTTCTTGGAAATACTTGGTCTGAGCTGCTAAGCTGCTGGCGCACACACTACTCAGGGGCCATTCTGAGGTCACAGTTACCCTGCGTTTACAGGAGTGAAGCAGCCCTCCTTTCACGTGCTGTCTTGGTGCTCTGGCCGGTTCTCTGCACAGGAGAGACTATGCTCCCTTCCAGTGCAGCCTGACCCCCCGTCAACGGAGCCGTATCAGCACAAACAGCCCTCTTACGCCTATCACCCACCGACTTCACGGAGAACTGCTTCTTGCTGGCATCCAGTGATACCCACCAGCATCAAGCTACAATAAAAACATGGAAATCAGCCCCCTTATCTAAATCCAGGTGGCCACGTGCTTTCCTTGGCATGCAGATGGTTGCCTGTCATCTTCCCAATAACAACTAACTCTCCATTTATTACGTACAAGGAATTTGTAGCAGAGCACCTCATCCGGTGATCTGTGGGCCACTTGTCTGTGTCCACAAGCCTTCTCCCACAGCCGACTCTCTCAGCAGGGCACCCATCTTCTAAATAAAGCAAGAAATGGATTTAAGCTTTTCTACATAGGCCTGGTGAATACATTCAAGGACACATTAAAGATAAGAATGGCATTTCCCAATAAGACTGTAGTCTCTCCAGTCTCCAAACATCAGGAATCCATCCATCCCCACAACATCCCACCCAGAAAAAGTTGCTTCTCACCCCCAGGTCCTTCCACTGGGTTACCTACATCCTACAGGGTCATCTGTGTGCCCAGACCCTGCCACCCACCAGAAGCCCCACTCAGGTCTACACCACCCCACATACACAGATTCTGGGAGCCAGCTGATCCACTCAGATTGCAGGTTTAGGGTTCGGCCTACCCAGGTCAGCTTGCAGGTTCAAGGCGCTAGTTTCTCTGAATCCAAATATTTCCCAGTGTTGCCATGTTCTGAGGTTTGCCCGTAGACCTCCCCATCCCATATAAACAGCCTTGTTTGCTCCTCCTCAGCTGGCATTTCACTCTGACTGCCCCGCGATTGTACTGATGAGCCCATGCTATTGCCTTGCACAGCACGAACATATAGATGGTGAATCATGTCTATTATTTTTTATTCTTAATGTGGGATGGGATTTGCAAGGACCATGAGAGCAGTAGCTGCTTGGATTCCACTGATTTTTTCAAAGGACTTTGGACATCCCTAACTGTTTTCAAAAACATTACCCTCTACATTTTTATTCTTTGCTCCTAATAGCTATTGGCTTGGCCCCTGATGTTACCACGGGATGACCAAATGACAGCCCCCGTACTGCTCAGAAGTCTCCTGAGCATGTGGGTGAATTTAATTCCGTGCAGAGGCAGCATAAGCGCAAGGCAATGGATCCTGCGCAATACACTTTTAAAATGCCCTGGCCTTCTTTTACTGGGACAGGTGTGCACATTGTCCATAAGTAATGCACACTGAGGAATGAGGCAAAGACCCTGTTGGGCAAAGTACGTAGCTTTTTGCCTATCTTGGATCAGGTTAAATACTGAGGAGACTTACTGTTCTCTGAGTCAGTGTTATAAGAAGGAGTCAGTGACCAGGGAACCGGATGCAGCGGGCCTGGCACCGGCCACTGCCCCTGATGCCATGGGCAGTAGCTGTGATGGTTACACCTCTGCCCTGAGCAAATGGACAGGCTCTGCTTGTCAGCGTGCAGTTGTGAGGCACCTGCCCAAGGTGGTGAGCGCCTGCAGCCAGTGTAAAGCACTGCTCAGCAACAGGTAACGTTCACCCTGTCCATTAGACTTGCAGAGTGTCTGTGCGCCATCAGTTATGCCCAGTGAGACTGGAAGGCTGCATGAGCACGAGGTAAATTTCTCCCTGCTGCTTCATATTTTTCACTCAGCTGGGAGCTGGCAAAGACCTCTGCCCCTGCTAATGGAAAAGTGCTACCCTCGAGCCCCAAAGACAGGTAATAAAAGTCTAAGTGATGCCTGTGAAAGAGCTGGGTATTTCGATCTGAGCCCTCGTACTCAGTTCAGCCTCCTACCCCCTAACCCAGTGCTGAGGATGACAAAGTCCCAAGTTCCTGCTGACTGGGCCCAGGGGATGGTTTGTCAGTGCTCGGGGCAGGGAGCATCCAGGCCTGGCCTGCTCTCCACAGGTAACTCAATCAGGAGCTGCCCGTGCACCCCTGAACTTGCGGGCACTTTGCCTGTGACAGCAATCAGGACACAGTCCAGCCCCATCAACAACACCTGATCTTGGGCTTCAGCTGTTGCCCACCAATAAATACATTAACCTCTTACAATTAAAATGCTGGGACAGAGCAGGCCAGTGGCTCTTAAGCAAAGTGCCTGTTTATAGTGGGGAGATGGTCCAGTGATCAGGCTTAATTCATAAAGAAACAGCTGAGCTGGGCCAAGTTCACATCCTGCCTGTTTACCGGGGATGGCTTTGCTGGCTGGTTTCTTGCATGTCCAGGCCTCGCTGGGCTCCAGGCAGCAGAGATGCTCTGCTAAGCTGAAAGAGAAGGTGGGGAGAGCACAGGAGTTGTGGGCATGTCATGTCAGCTCCACTCAGAGACAGCTCAAGAGCCAGCACTGAAAGGCAGCGGGAAATGCATATTCAGTGGTTCTCCGGGATGGCAGCAGGCTAACTCCTAAATGCTGCTGGCAGACCACCTGGAGGAAGATGTTCCCATCTCCTGCATACGGGATGCTGACTGAACAGGCATGCTGCATATTAATATCACCGCTGCATTTCTTTGGCACCTACAGGGTCTGCAGCGTATTCTGATACGGGCCACCAGGACGATAATCGAGCACCAACAGTCCTGACCATCCCGATGGGCTCTTGGCTTCCAGAGTGACTTGCCAGCCTCCCCGGCATCCGATCCAGTGCCAGCGCCCAGATGGAGCATGGCTGGTGGAGTACGTGGACCTTGGGCACCAACTAACTTTTCCGCTGAGCGCTCCGACTCGGATCCACTGAGATCTCCACCCTGGAGACTTCCCTTCTCTGCCGCACAGTTCACCCTAAGGGCAACACAAGACGTCACAACGCACCTCCTGACAGGCGGTCTCTTCCTGGTGACTTTGCGGCACCACTTTGTTCTCCTGGACTTGCTGACACTGCAGTTCAGGTAAGACAGGCCAGTGAATGAGGGGAGGCCTAAGCTTTTCAATGACATGGGCACCGCGAATGGTACATTTTCTCCAGGCAGCTAGGGAAACACATTAGTATGATGAAACGCTTTTCACATCCTGCTTCTGGCAAGCTAGACCTGGCTCTTTGTCTTTGACATCTTTGGTGGGTTTGCGAGATTCTGTTTACATGACATGTCTTTAATAAGGCCAATATTTCCAACGGCATGAGCTGTGATGGTTAGTAAGGTTGATTTTGCATCTACATTAAATGCAGTCTTGAATGTTTCTATATTGACAGCCACTGGGCCTCCTCCTACTCTGGCTACATCCACTAGACTTACGCTGGGTTGAGTTGGGTCTATTGTGGTGGTGCTGTCAATGGGGAGAGACTCAGCCCGCCAGAGACGACTGTCACCTACCTCTCCCAGCAGAGGCCTAACTGAGACACAGGCAGTAAAGGACCGTACAGGCAGCCTGGCTTGGCTACACAGTGCAATATGTCTGTGACTCCAGCCCTACAAGCATATGTAGGCACCTGGCATGGCAGGGAGCCCCACAGGCTCTGTGTGTGCTGGGGGCACAATGGTGGCAGGTCTCCATGTGGGAACAGCTGCAGGGCTGCTGTGTCCTGCTGTATTCATCAATGACCTCTACTCCTGGAGCGTGGGAGTAGCTCATGCAGGTGGAGGTAGGTGGCTATTGTCGCTGTGGTACAATCATGGAGCAGAGGCAAAGTGAATTTATACCACTAGCACATGCTCACCAAGGAAATCTGTGGAAGACACAAAAATTAACTCGGGTCTCAGTCTAGCGCCTTCAGTGTGGGACCAGCATCTACTTTCTTACACTGGATGTGTGCTAAGGCCACCAGCAAGCCCTGGATGTCTTCTCCCAAGGAACAATCCCTTGTTTCGCTCCCAAGTGGATCATTAGTCTGCCTCTTTTACTTTGAGCTTCTCCACAAGGATCGGACATCACCCTGGCAGGAGACACCAGAAACTACCCTGATCCAGGTTTCGACCCATGCATGCAGTGGCAGTGGCAGTGTTTAGTGGCAGTGCCCCCTTGCTGCTATCCAGCCAGGACTGGTTTTTGTACAGCCATGTGTCACTGTGGGTTTGCGTTCGGAGGAGGAACCCAGCTGACCGTCCTCGGTAAGTCCCTGAATTACTCTCAGCCATTCCTCCTCTACCGCTTTATTGAGAGCTGTTTATGATATTTTTCTGTGTTTCTCTCTCTTCTCTCTGGCCTTGCCTCTCCTCTGCCTTCATGTGCAAATCTTAAGACTAGACTGTAAAAAATGTTTGACCCTTGGGAATTGAGAGCAGGATGTTCATAGGGCATGCTGGATTTTCTGTTCACACACAATTTCTGGAATTTGTCCATGAAATGAATCCTGATTCAGTCACCAGGACTCAATTTTAAGGACCTAGAATGAGACCCTGAATATTTTCCCCTACATGTTCTTGTCAAGTAGTACACGTTTCCCAGTGGCACCAGGCTTTGCTTAGTGCCTGAGAGAACTCGAGAGCCACTTTCTCAGTTGCTGTAAAGAGACAGGGCTCCGTCATCCCTGAAACCTCATCCAAGCCTCCTATTAGATGGGGGCATAATCCCTGCCGATCTAATTCAACAACAAGCGTAATCAAGCCATAGTCACTTTATGTGAAATTTCTCATGGGTCATTTGAAGGAAGGCTCTTAAATTAGAGTTTCTCAGCAAATGCACCTTTCTTCCTGTTGAAAGTTTTGAGGGAAGCAAAAGCAACCTTGTACTCTCAATGTTCAGCAGAAACTTTTCTACACTAAATGCTGACTTTTTTCCCTAGAAACAAAAATCCATATTCTCAACTGATAAAAACGTATCCTGACAATTTTAGGGAGCAAAAAGGGGGTAGGGGTGGAAATCACGTATGTGTTGTTGTCTATTTATTTTGCGGGGGCAGTAGATAGATATGTGGACCAAAAAATATCAAGAAAAGCAAACTTTCTCAGTGCAAATATCCTCTCGGCTAAATACCAAATTTCCCTTTCATTTCTTTTCATTGGAAAAAACTGTTTTGCAATATGGCCTGTTTATACCTGCTCATGAGATTTGATTTCCTTTAGAAAATATGGGGTCTATCCTTCAGGGGCTTAATCCATGTAGGTCTCCTGATGACAGTAGGGTGACTCGGATTTAGACTTCCTCTTGACACTGTAACTGTCCTGAATGGCGGCGTCCTCCTGACATGAATCCATCCCAGGGCACACTGAAGGACTAGATGCCAGGGAGTTCAGCTCTGCAGTACAGCCCAGACCTGATCTTTTGAGAGTGCTGAGGAATTCCCCGCACCTTGGAGAAACGGAGCGTGTTGGTCAGGAGTAGCGTTGGGGAAATCTGCTGAAAGACTCAGTTGGGCAGAGGCTGCAGTAATGGTGCTGCTTAAGTGTGGGGTCCCAGGCAGAGGGTCCTGGGCAGCCAGTCTGTACATGCTGAATGACTCCGCTGAGGGTCTGAGAAGCTCAGAGCATGGGGAAGGGGTGGGAGATGAACTATTCAGCGCACAGAAATAAGAAGCAGGGCGTTGTAGAAGTTGATTCCTTTGCCGGGTCGTAGTTGCTAGAGTTAACGGTTAGCAAAAAGTCTCGGAGAAGTTATTTAACAATGCTAGTGCTTCAGTAAAATATTACCCGCCGCATAAAATAGGAAATTTATCCTTGGTAGTGATTTTTCAGAGGAAGGTTCATAAAGCTTACTATTACATTTCTACAGAAACACTGATCTTTTTTTTTGATTCCCCCCCCCCCCACAAATCTTATAAATGTCGAGAAACCTATGTCCCCTCCTATCCCCTCCATTCCCCACAATTACAGTGAATGTAATATTCTGTTTAGAAAACAGGTTCCCCACATCTCTGTGATACCGCTGACTTTGCTTCAGGGCCCCGAGTGCGTTCTTGAAACTCCGAAAGTTCAAAGTGGGCTTTAAGTCATTTTCCAGAATTAACGGCCCTAATATTGTCTAATTCAGACGGGTTAAAGATTCTTTGCAGGTTCTGAACCGAGATGCAGGCAGAACGCGCTCCCGCTGCCCTTTGGTTTGTGAGTGCCTCTCACTGGGAGTTCAGCGCACGCGGGCAATGAACTAAATTTTGAGTCGATTTACTGGGATTTTTTTTTTCCCTTAAGGGTAACACTGGACTTCTCACAGCCTCCAGCTCTCTGAGGGTGATAGGCATTAGTAATGCCACAGGAAATACAGAATCAAGCATGTAGTGATTTAATAAAGGAGTCAAGGAGGGGAACAGGGGCGAGAGACATGGAAAGAGGAGAGAGCTGAGGGTGCAGGGTTCAATCTGGGAACATGTTCCCTGATCCTGCCAGTCCTCCCCAGTTTTTACTCGGGCAAGCTTTCCTCTGAAGTCACTGAGCAGAGACTGAGGTTGTGGTTAGAGAAGCCAGTTCCTCTTGCATGCATCCATGTGGAAAGTGTTAACTGTGAAATGATCTGTAGACAGATCTCATCCTGCTCACCTTTTTGCCAAGGTCAAAAAGGAGGCCCAGGCTACAGGCGCAAACAGCGCCTGACTGCCCTGACGTCCAGGCCTTTGTGCTGAAGCCATGATACTCAGTAACAGCGATGCCTGAATCCATTCTGCACTTCGCCTCAGTGGCCTTAGCGCAAATGTCACAGGAGACCAGTTGCACCCTCTCTATTGCACAGAATCAGTAAAACAAAATGCACAGGCAGGAGCAAATATCCCAGGGGCAGAGAGATGAGGAAAACCCAGGTCTCACAACTTGGTCCCTGTCCAGAGCAGTACCCAGGAGCACCTGCAGCCTCCTCACGATAACCTGACATCAGATAAGATTGTCTTTGTCTTGGTACCAAACTGTGATAATCGGCGCTGGATGCGCTACACGCATCGGAAATACGTCCAGCTTTGCTCAGGCACTTTCTCGTGCCATCTGTTAACTTGTTCTGTTTCTCAATCCTCCTTAGCATTGCACTTTGTCTAACACTGAACCCCTTTGTTCCCTTGCAGGACAGCCAAAGGCCTCTCCTACCGTCCACCTCTTCCCTCCATCCTCGGAAGAGCTCAGCAGCCAGAGCAAGGCCACGCTGGTGTGTCTGATGGACAACTTTTACCCCGGCTCGGTCCAGGTCACCTGGAAAGCTGATGGCGCCCCCATCGCCAGTGGAGTGGAGACCACCAAGCCGGCCAAACAGAGCAACAACCAGTACATGGCCAGCAGCTACCTGAAGCTGAGCGCCTCCGAGTGGAAGAGCCACGAGAGCTACACCTGTCTGGTGACGCACGACGGGAAGAGCACGGACAAGACCCTGAAGAGATCGGAGTGCTCTTAACCCGCAGCCCCAGAGGGCTCGGCCGGTCCCCGTCTCAGCCAGTAGAGAGCTGGGATCCCTGAGGAGTTGGGACCCTTCTGTACTATCGCCTGAATGCTGATTTCCAGCAACTGTATTTCTTATTTCATGTGGCGACCTTAGCCAATCCCCGTCACTGTTCCCATGTATCCACCCCCTAGCCTCACCTCTCTGCATTCCCCGCACATGTCATTCCTGTTTTAGTCTCTCATGCAGCCTTGATATATTAATAAATCAGAAACATTCAACTCTCCCTGTGTCTGTATACATTTCCCCACCCCTTTCCATGCCTTTTTCATGGCCTTGCAATTAAAGATGGACAGTATAAGCTATTGTTAGCTTTGTCTTCTGCCAAATACTGGACACATTTCCTCTGGTGTCACTTATGAGTTGGCTGAGAAGGTTTTAGGAGTCTCTTAGCAACATGCCTTTGTTTCTAATGGACGGGGGAGGGATCTTCACTTTGCGGGTGCGAGACGTAGCTCTGTTTACTGACTAAAACTCTTCCCTGTGTTTCGCCTAATTGATAGACCCACCCAACTGCAGCACTTGGGACAAGGACTAGGATGTTCCACAGTTGCTAACGACTGCCTAGACTGGAAGCACCTTCTTGGAAATACTTGGTCTGAGCTGCTAAGCTGCTGGCGCACACACTACTCAGGGGCCATTCTGAGGTCACAGTTACCCTGCGTTTACAGGAGTGAAGCAGCCCTCCTTTCACGTGCTGTCTTGGTGCTCTGGCCGGTTCTCTGCACAGGAGAGACTATGCTCCCTTCCAGTGCAGCCTGACCCCCCGTCAACGGAGCCGTATCAGCACAAACAGCCCTCTTACGCCTATCACCCACCGACTTCACGGAGAACTGCTTCTTGCTGGCATCCAGTGATACCCACCAGCATCAAGCTACAATAAAAACATGGAAATCAGCCCCCTTATCTAAATCCAGGTGGCCACGTGCTTTCCTTGGCATGCAGATGGTTGCCTGTCATCTTCCCAATAACAACTAACTCTCCATTTATTACGTACAAGGAATTTGTAGCAGAGCACCTCATCCGGTGATCTGTGGGCCACTTGTCTGTGTCCACAAGCCTTCTCCCACAGCCGACTCTCTCAGCAGGGCACCCATCTTCTAAATAAAGCAAGAAATGGATTTAAGCTTTTCTACATAGGCCTGGTGAATACATTCAAGGACACATTAAAGATAAGAATGGCATTTCCCAATAAGATTGTAGTCTCTCCAGTCTCCAAACATCAGGAATCCATCCATCCCCACAACATCCCA